>NW_004524691.1:5122173-5140916 GCF_000260255.1 Octodon degus | reverse complement strand
TTTGGCTCCGAATGCCTTCAGGGCAGGTTTGGCTGGCTTGAGTTGTGGGGATCAAACCACAGCAACCTGAGCCTGACTGCTTTGTGGAAGCAGCCACTTAAAGAACTGAGCTAAGGGCAGGCCCCCCAAGAAATATATTTTTAAAAAGCATACAGAACAATAATCATATCCTAAGCCTTATCCTAGGTGCTTCATAAACATCAATGCTTTTAATCCTATATTAGCTTTCTTTACAAGTTATAAGTCAAAAATTCTATTTTTTTGTGGTACCAGGGATTGAACTATGGACCTTGTGCTTACCAAGCAGGCACTTATTCTACTGAGCTATCTACCCAGCTCAAATAAAAAAATTCTTAATGCCTTATTGTAAGTTTTCCATCCTTGTTCCAGTTAGAAGTCATTAACCCAGTAGTGAATTCCTTTTTGATCATTCTAGAACAAAGGCACACTACAGTAGGAGTTACTTTACTAAAGTAATCTAATGTTTCACTGCTATCCAAATGAGCCTCTCAGAAATTTGTCCTCTCTGTAGACTTCATTTCTGTTACATCCCCCTTAGATTACCCTTCCTGCTTCTAATTCAATTCCAATCCTCTGATGTCATCATAGAGAGTCCCAGATTTCTATTATCTGTCGGTCCTCCCTGGCGGAAATAACTTTCCCTTTGAATTCTGTAAAGGCTGAATACATAAACCTATTCTAAGAGAGTTTAATTTTATGAATATATTACTCTGGAAGAAAATAATTGGATTTGTGCTTGGGTACACAGAAAGATTGTTTTGGTTCAGCTTTGTTTAGATATAACATATACAACAGCCTTTATCCTTTTTAATTGTAGTTTGATGAATTTTGAAAAATGTGTAGCAGACAACACCACCACAATTAAGATGTAAAACATTTACATCACTCTGAATAGTTCTCTTTTGTGGTAATTAATTCCCCCCAGTCCTAGTTACCACTAATAAGATGTCATAGTTTTTGTCCAGAATTTCATATATGGAATCCTATTGTATGTTGTCTTCTGTGTCTAACTTTTTTCACTTAGCAGGCTTCTATGATTCATCTACGTTGTTCCACTTATCAGTAGTCTAGTTTTATTTCTAAATTCATTAGACGTATATGATTCTATCACAATATAACAAAAAAAGACTTCTGCACTTTGGGCTACTCTAAATAAAGTTGCTATCAGTAGTCAGCACCACTCTTGTGTATATTGTACAGTCTCACTTATCTTGAGTAAAACCTGAGGCTGGGTTGTATGTTTTAAGAGTCTGCTATCTGCATAAAAACAGAACTGAGGCTTCTGATTATTTATGAAACTTGGTATGCCAGTCTTTTAGCTATATGAGAGGTGGTTTAATAATACTTCATTATTATTTTGTAATACAAGTAATTTTCTATTTCTTTTGACAAAATATGTGCTCAAATATACTTTGTTTTAAAAAAATTGTCGTTTGTACTGAATTATAAGAGTTTTTTGTTTTATTTTGATACTGGTGATTGAACCCAGGGAGACTCTACCATGGAGCTACATTCCCATCCTTTAAAAAAATGTTTTTTTGAGATAGTGTCTCAACTAAGTAGCTAAGATGTCCAGGCTGGGCTTGAACTTGTGATCCTCTTACCTCAACCTCCCAGAGGCCTAGGATAACAGGTGTATACCACCACACTTAGCTTCATTGTGATTATTTTAGTTATGTTTTGAATATTCTGTTTGAAATTCAGGGAGGGTACAGCACTCCCAGGGTGGGGTAGCACTCGCATCAGTTCCACCCCCTCCTCCTGTACAGGATGAGGATGTTTACAAACTGAGGACCCCAGCCACCTGCTGAGTCACTTAAACACCTAAACCTCTCAAGTTGACACAATGTATCAACTAGTACAGTAGGAAACTAATAAAACTCACTAATTTCTGTATGTAGTAGACAGCTAGTTACATTAGGCCTCCAGTGGGGCCCACTCTCTGGTAGTCATGCCTCGATATAGTCTTCATCCCCTTTAACATGGGCTGGACTGACTGGTTGTCTGTAGTAAGTACAATATCCAAGTTTAGAGTCTTAATTTAAAAAGATGCAAAAATCTCATGAATGTGTTACACTATAAGTTCTTCTATATTAGGAACTTTATTCATTCTTTTTCCTATTGCTGCTGTAATAAATTACCAGTAATTCACTGGTTTAGAGCAACATAAATTTCTAATCTCATGCAAGTTAGAAGTCCAAAATGGGCTCAATGGGCTAAAATCAAGGTGTTGGTAAGGCTGTACTTCAGGAGGCATTAGGGAGACTGCGTCCTTGCATTTTCTAGCTTGCAAAGACTGTGTTCCTTAGCTCATTGTCTTTTTTCCATCTTTAAAGTCAGCAACACAACACCTTTACATCTCTGAAATTTCTGCCTTCTTCCACATTTAAAGAATACTTACGAGTAAATTAAACTCTCCCCTCACTAATAAAGATATTAACCAATAAAGAACCTTAATTCTCTTTGTAGCTATAATTCCTCCTGGCCTGTGCAATCACATTTAGAACTTCCAGGAACTAGGATATGGATATCTTTAGAAGAACCATTATTCTGTCTACCCTAGATGTGTTATTAAAATAGTAGTATGTAAAGCAATTTCAAGAAAAACCACCTGTTCCTGCCCAGTATGCATAAAATAGATTGAAATGCTGTAAAATAGAGCTTGTATTCTGGCACTAGTATGCTGAATGAGCTGTCTATGGATAATGATTAAGAAAGTAATAAAAACCAGAAAACTAAATTAGGACAAATTCAAAAGAGAGCTTGAAAGTGCAACAGGAAATACCACCCCCCCCCAACAGTATACTTCAGTTTTTTTTAGTTGCCCTGGTAACAGTTTCTGTTCCAAATGTTCCTGTCTTACAAACAGCTGGTTCTTGTGATGCATAGCTGGTCACTATGATGTACACTGTATAAACCCAATCCCCAATTGACAAGCCATCCCACCTCTGTATTTCCAACTTTCTTAGTCCACATAAGCCCTACAGCACCAGAGAGAAGAGTTTGAAATTCTAGGAATGATCTCAATCAGTGCCCATCCACATAAATACATCTGCCTCCAAATCCTGAGTGTTGTTTCAGTGTTTCTGCCTGCCACTGCAAAAGCATCAAGCAACAGCCACTCCAAGAGCAGTATTCCTAATGCACTAAAGGTCTGATTTATAACTATTATTTCATTATTATTAAAGGGAATGTTTGAAATCCCTTCTGTTAGGGTTTGTATCTAGTTGTCCACTCCCAAGCCTCATGCAGTCATTGGGGCAGGCTTCTAGAGTTTTTGATTAATTCATGATCCAATGCTGGGATTACGGGTATGAGTGCTACACCTGCCCTGGGGTGGGTAGTCTATATACAATATAAAGGGAGAGGGGCTTGCTAGCTGCCATAGCTACTGCTCCTCCCTTTGCTCTTTGCTGTTTTCTGCCCCCATAAACTGCTGCCCTCTTCTATGTGCCACTCTGCCTTGAAGCCAGCTGAGTATGGACTGAAACCTCCACTAACTGTGAGCTAAGTAAACCTTTCCTTCCTTAACTTTGGGTGTTGGTGGGCTGGCCAAATAGCTCAGTGGTTTAAAGTGCTTGCAAAGGGGTTAGGGGTTTGATCCCCAGGCCAGCTGCCCTGGCCACACCCCCGGGGTACACTGAGAGGGCAATTGAGACTGGTCATGGTGTGCACACCTATAATCCCAGCTCTTGGGAGGCTGTAAACAGGAGAATCACCATGTCCGATCTAGTAGTGAAACCCTGAACACCCTGTAGGCCCTTCTAAAAAAAAAAAAAAAAAAAAATTGGGGGTTGGGTATTTTGTTCCAGCAACAAGAGAAAAGTAACTGAAACACCTTATATGAACAATAAGTGATTATAGTTTTTAAAAAGTAGAACATATTAAATCCATGCCAATGAAAACTATTTGTTTTTAATCTAGAAAAAGCTCCTAATAAAACACTCACTTTCTGTTCTCCAAGTCTCCTGATACCTTTTTCATGCAATTACTTCTTTGCTCTAGTACCTAAAAATCTTCAAATAGTCACATTCATACTTTTTACTCCCATGTAGTCCATTTATTTCTACATAAAAGCTATTCACCAGTACATTAAAACTATAAGGATTCTCTGAATCTTTCAACTTCTGTAACCCAAATGACATTCTTCTCTCTGTAAAAAGTGCTGTGCCAAGGATTGGGCATAGAGCCCTGGTCTTTGGAGGGCTGAGGTCAATTTTTAACTTCCTATTGGCCAGAAAGGTGGGATATTTTCTAAAGCATTCCAGATACAGACTACAAATGATAAAGCAATTAAATACTTGCTCACTAATAACCAAATAACTCTGTAAACTTTGCATTGCCAATGGACCTTTTTCCTTAGCCAACTTTTCCTCCACATGTCTGTTTCTATTAAAGGCACATTATTATTGTCCAAGTCATTTGGGTTCAAACTTTGACATGATCTGAATTCTAGCTGGTTTTTGTTTTGCTTTGCTTTATTTCCCATGTGCTATCTAAAAGGGAGGGAAAGGGAAAACAGTAATTCCACTTTAAAAACAGGAGAGACAAGAACAATAAAGTGGTTTGGTTTGCTTCTTAATAGTCACTGCTTCTTGCATTTTACCTCCTTATATTCTAAGACTAATAATGTGAGCACGTGGGGGGCCAGGGAGATAGGTCAGTAGAATAAGTGCTTGCCTGGCAAATGCAAGGGCCTGAGCTCAAGCCTCGGTTCCGGAAAAAAAGATACTGGGCATAATAAATTCATGTTTACATTTTTCACTCACACTTGTACAGTGGCCACCTGAGCACAGAAATAGAAATAAATTCTGCCCAGCAGTTTGAAGATTTGTCTTTCTGCAACTACTGTTGGTGGACAGAGATCCAAGGACAATCTGGTTCTAATATTTTTTTGCTTTGTTTTTGTTGAGAGAAGGTCTCACTATGTAGTTTGGGCTGGTACATTCATTATGAGTCCTAGGCTGGCTTCTTAAACCAAGTGATCCTCCTCTTCAGTGCTCAGATTACAGGCATGCACCACCACGACAAACCTAATTTTTTCTTCAAAAAACCTAACACTCTTTTGAAATGGTGTGGTTCTTTCATTTATATATTTTTACTGCATTGATATTATCATGGGTTGAAATGTACGTTTAAAAAATTATCTTGATAACAATCAAGTTGCCCTTTTTAATCTAGTCCCAAAGATTTCAGACTTTCATCAGGTACTTCAGATTTTTATTAGTTCTAGAAATCATTCTGAAATTATTTGGGTATTTCTTATTACTATTTATCAGTGCCTTGTCAAGTTTCTAAAAAGATAATCTCTCTTATACTCTGTGACTTTGTGCTATTTATTGGAAGAAATTTATTGGCTTGAGTTTCTCAGTTTAATACACTCATTGGTTATGAATATCCTTATTATTTAATTATTATTAAATAATAATAATATTATTTATCAGCTTTACCTTTAAAAAAATTTTTTTTATTTTATCTTTTTGAGACAGGGTCTCACTATGCAGTTCTGGCTGGCCTTCAATTTACTTTGTAGCCCAGGATGAGCTCAAGCTCGCAGCAATCTCCTGCTTCACCCTGCTGAGTGCTGGGATTACAGGTGTATGCCACCATGCCTGGCTCCTTTGTAAATTTTACAATCAAAATTTTAATATTTGGTATGTTTCTTTTTTAAATGTCTATAATATTCTCTGACATCTCTGGAGAAATATCATTTGTCCCTATTTTAGTATTTTTAACATTCTTCTTTCCTTAATATACAAATTGCCATTTAGTAGAACTTTAATATTTCTTGTTTTGTAGGTATTATCTTGGTTTTTTGAATCTAAAAGTATTTTAATTTATTGCTTATTCTTAAAAGATACCTAAACAAGCTAAATCTAAGTTAACAGGTATTTTTCTTCCTTTCCACATTTGATCACCAGGTTGCCTTCTGCTGGCCTCTGTTGTTTCTGGTGAGAAGTCAAAGGAAATTCCAAGTGTTTGTGTCCTATATCCTGTTTTCCAGATTTCTCTATCATTTGCTTTCAGAAGTCTATGATGGACTTAGGCATGCATTCCTCATATTTATATTTCTTAGAGTTCACTTATAAACTCTATAATCTTGTAATTTACATAGTTAACTAGTTATATATATATATATATATATATATATATATATATATACACACACACACACACACATATATACCTAATAGTAGACATTTGAATATTTGTTATGAATCTCATTTTTTCAAAATTTTTTGTTAGCTTTATTTTTTAACTTTATGACTCTTCTAATACTTTTATTCTGCTGTTAAATCCATCTAGTATGATCTTTTTCTTTCAAATATCTTATCCTTTGAGCTCTAGAATTATTTGGTATTTATGTATACATCAAATTATACATATTGTACATATAATTTTACTTCCTTTCCTGAGATTTATCATTTTATTCACTCCAAGCATATTTTGCTTTATATCATTGAGCAAAATTATAGTCTGTTAATTCGTTTTTTGTTTTGTTTTTTTTTTTTTTTTTTGGTGGTACCAGGGATTGAACTCAGGCCCTTGCACTTGCCAGGCAAGCGCTTATTCTACTGAGCTATCGCTCCAGCCCTAGTCTGTTAATTCTAATACCTGAGTCACATCAGGGCAAATCTCTAATTTTTATCTGTCTGATCTTACAACTATCTTTTTTTTTTAAAGTCTCTTTTCCATTTTTACATAATCTCAAAACTTTTTCAGCTCAAGGGCCAACAGACTTTAGCTTCTTATAATTTTTGTTCCTTTTTTTCTTTCCCTTTCTTATTTAAACTTTTTATTTTAAAGAGAATAAAAATAAACAATAAAAACAATAGTGTGAAATTCCAAAACAAGATCTTACAAGAGTAATAATGTTGGGGCTGGGGAGATAGCTCAGTGGAATAAGTGCTCATCTGGCAAGCACAAGATCCTGAGTTCAATCCCTGGTACCACCAAAAAAAAAAAAAAAAAAAAAAAAAAAAAAAAAAAAAAAAAAAAAAGAGAGAGAAAGAGAGAGAGAGAAAGAAAAACAATGTTCAGTACATTGTGCATTGTTTTCTTATAAGTAGTTGCTCAGAATGCAAGATATAGCCATGTAAAACCAATCAAGAAATATAGGCGTATACCTATCCTTTCAATGAGCTAAGAGCAATTAGTAGTATATCTTAACTATAGATTATATACATATATATATCTTCCTCCTTTTCTCCTTTCTCCCATTCCAGTTGCTTTCATTTTGAGCATTTTCTTCCCACTTAGCTATTGTACACTTTGGTTCTTATTTACTTTCAGCTTTTTACACCAGGGAGACAATACAATGTTTGTACATGCTAATGATGTACAAGAGACTCCATTTCTTTTCTTTATTTATTTAGTATAGGGTCTCACTATACAGATCAGACTTGTAGTGATCCTCGTTTTCAGCCTCCCAAGAGCTGGGATTACAGGCATGTGCCACCATGCCCAGTCTCAATCACCTTCTCAGCACACCCCGGGGGCGGGGCTGGCACAGCATGCCAGGGATTGAACCCCAGTCCCTGCATTTGCCTAAGCAGGTGCTTTAATCCGCTGAGCTATTCCTTTCTTTTTTCTTTCTTTCTTTCTTTCTTTCTTTCTTTCTTTCTTTCCTTCTTTCTTTTCTTTTTTCTTTCCTTCCTGCTTTCCTTCCTTCCTTCCTTCCTTCCTTCCTTCCTTCCTTCCTTCCTAGCTATCCATTTCTTTTTAACTCCACTTTAAAGGACAGTCACTAAAGTTCACTTAAACTATAAACTCAATCCCTCATCCCTTCCTATGTAACTAGCTATAAACTATAATCCTATTTAAAAAGAAAAACAGGGTCATAAAACAGGCAACAACTTGGGGAATAGGGTAAATGTTAAATTACAATGCCTTATGACAGGCAGATGGTCAAGTGTCTGGGAAACACAAATTTTGTAGCAACTTCATGACATTCTTGTAAAATTCTTTTTTTTTTTTTTTTTTGTGGAACCAGGGATTGAACTCAGGTCGTTGTGCTTGCAAGGTAAGCGCTTATTCCATTGAGCCATCTCCCCAGCCCTGTCTTGTAAAATTCTTGCAAATTAGGTAATAAGGTGACATGGTTACTATGGAAACATTAAAAGTATATAACCTGGAAGTAAAGCCCAAAGAGTGAACCAACAATTTGGGGGTCCTGAACCCGAAATCAAGATGTCAGTCTTAAGCTCACAATAAAAGCTTCTTCCTACACCTTTGGTCTCTGTCATGGGTACTTTCCTTACGAAGACTGCTTGAACAATGCAAGACTGGCTTATTTCACTTTTAAGTATGGATTCAAGTCACATTCGTTTCCCTATAAATGTCTGAAGTTTATCTTTCTTTTTAGCCGAGTAGTACTCTATTGTATAAAAATTCTACATATTTTTATCCATTCCTCAGTTGATGGGCATTTGTTTCCAAGATTTACCTATGACAAGTTTGTACTGCTATAAACGTGGGTATACATATATTGCTGTGATATGATGTTTTTAATTGTTTTGGGAAAAGTACCCAGAAAGGGAATAGCAAAACCCTTAAATAGGATCTCTAATCCTAGTTTTTGAGGATTCTCCACACTGATTTCCAAACTGGATGCACCAGTTTACACTCCCACCAAGAGTGGAGAAGGGCTCCTTTTTCCCCACAGCCCCTCCAGCATTTGTTATTGATTTCTCAATGACAGCCATTCTTACTGGGGTGAGATGGGATCTCAGTGTTAATTGGCATTTCTTAAATGATAAATGACATTGAACATTTTCTCATGTATTTATTTTCCATTTGTATTACTTTCTCTAAGAAGTGTATATTCATCCCTGATGCCTATTTTTGGATCAGATCTTTGAATTTGGGGGTCTGATATTTTTTAATTCTTTATATGTTCTAGATACAAGTCTTTTGTCTGAGGGACAGCTAGCTAAGATGTTTTCCTACTGTGTGGGTTGTCTTTTCACTCTGTTGGTGATTTCTTTTGAAATACAAAAGTTTTTCACCAACGTGAGATTCCAGTTGTTCTTTTGAAGTGTTTTCCACGCACTTTAGGTTTTGTTCATAAAGTTTTTGCCTACCCATATGTCAAGATTTCTACCTACTTTCTCTTCTAGTAGATTGTTTCTGTTTTAATCTTTAGATCTTTGGTTCATTTTGACTTTCGTTTAGTACACGGTGCTAGCTGTGGCTCTAGCTTTAGTCTTCAGCAAGTAGAAAGCCAGTTTTTCCAGCACCATTTATTAAAAAGGCTATCTTTCTTCCAGGGAACATGTATGCCCCTTTGTCTAAGATTAGATGTTCCACATCTAATCTGTTCTATCCACTGGTCCTCAGGTTTTTTGTTTTGTTTTTTTGCCATTACCATGCTGATTTTATCATAGAGTCTTTGTAGTATAATTTCAAGTCAGAGATTGTGATGTTTCCTGAGTTGCCTGTGTTTCCCAAGATTGTTTTTGCTATTCTAGGTCTCCTCAGGTTCTGGATGAACTTTAGGAATGTTTGTTCTAGCTCTGTAAGGTAAGTTAATGGTAGTTTGATCACGACTATTTAAATGACATTTATTATTGCAGTTCTGGAAGTTAGAAGTGTGAAGATAAGGTATTAGTGAGATTGCTTTCTTCTATGAGAAAGTCCTCACCAAGTTCTCATACAGACTGTTCTGTTTTTCCTTCATTTTTGAATTTCAATAGAGCAAAGAGGCTCTAGCATCTTTAAATGGTAGTGGAAAGGATAGAGTAACTGCAAAATTAATTTTGTTCTTTTGTAGTGATTTCCAATTATCTAATTTAAAAATGGAAACACAATTACCTAATTTAAAATGAAGATACAATTTGGGAAAGGAGAAGCAACTGTAAAAAGTAGAATTGTACTTAAATCCACTGAATGTGTTTCTGTACTCTATAGGCTAGGAAGCTAAAAACTTAAATTTCCTGGACTCCATGGCAGCTGTTTCCAAATTTACATTCTGCTGAGCATGTACAATTGTTTGAGACTTGGAAGGCAGAGACAGTCTGTACTTTTCTCTTTGTTGGTAAGCATAATCACCAAGAACACAGATTTGCATCAGTGCTAGCATAACTCACTAGACCTTTTTAGGTATCGAGTGGCAGACATGAGAAATCCATTTTTGCTGATGTGGGTGCTAGAAGATACACCACAGTTTGGATCCAGCAGCAGCAGCAACAAATTTTTCATTCAGCAATTCCTTATTATAGCAATTCCTTATCCATATAAATTCCTTTATCATAGAGAAAGAATTTGTTCACTTTATGGCCCAATCTGTGATGTAGCTTTGGGAGTCATTATTGAAAGTTCAACCTACAGGATCTATTTTCAGTGATCAAAACGATTCTTCAAACCACTTAGTGTACTAAGTCCATGCTTAAACTTGCATTGAGTAAATTTTGTTTTCTGCAACTAAACCCACGTCTCTGGTAAGGTATATTCTTGAAATTTTTTTTTTCCAGTTTTGGGCTTTTTCTAGCAGTTCTGGATATATCAACTATTCCAAATCTTCCCCCCACCTCCAAGTAACCTGCTATTTATTTCCATCTGTTTTAGCTTCTCTCAAAAGTTTTTAGGGAAAGAAGTTGTTACCTGTTATTGGCAGTCAAAGGGGAACAGTTTTTCAAGTCAATTAAAAGCTAAAAGTTTGTTCAGTGGCCGAAGTGCCTGCCTGGCAAGCCCAAGGTCCTGAGTTTGGTCACAGGTACAAATAAACAAACAATAAAACAATAACTATTAAAAATAAATTAACTAACATAAAATATTGTTTGCCTTTTTCTTTTCTTTCTTTCTTTTCTTTTTTGACAGAACGGGGGATTGAATTCAGGCCCTTGTACTTGCCAGGCAAGCCCTTATTCTACTGAGCCATCTCCCTGGCCTTGTTTGCCTTTTTCAAGAAATTAAAGGAACATACCTCTTTTGCTTTGAGGACAGGCTTTTTGTTTGTTTGTTTTGGCAGAACTGGGGATGAAAACTCAGGCCCTTGGGCTTGCCAGGGAAGCACTTATTCCGCTGAGCCATCTCCCTGGCCCCTTAGAAGACAGGCTTTTTAAATACAAATCAGATAAGTCCTGTATTGGTTAGGATTATTTAAAGTAATAGAAAATAGTAATATAATATATATTCAAAAGCAGGAAAATCCACAATGGCCACTAGTGAGCTAATTAATTGGAAGGTTCAGTAGTTCCTGTCTCTTGCTTTATGACACTGACCAAAATTATGTGCCCTACAAGATGTTTGTTTTGACTGATAAAGGCAAAGAAAGAGAGCACTTGAAAAGAATTTAAATGGAAATTTATGCCACATTTTAAAAGATTTATGCACTGATGTGAAAGAATTTGTAAGGTATAATGTATATAGACAGTATACCTGTATAAAAAATATGCACTTGGAATATATATCTAGTATTCCCCTGGGAGGCTGTGATAATTTTATGTGTCACCTTGTGTAGGCACAAGATTCCCAGACTGTGAGCTAACCAGTATCTCTGGGTATGCGCAGAAGGGTGCGTCCCGATGAACTTACCATAGGAACTATTGGACACAGTAAAGCAAATTTGCTCTTCTTAGTGTGGATGGGTATCATCTAATATATAAAGATCCTTACTAGAAAAAGTGGGAGGGAGGATTTGCCCTTTTGCTGGCAACAGAGTTTGGACATTAGTTTCTTGCTCTCAGACTAGGATTTACAGCATTAGCTCTCCTTGGTTATCAGGCCTGTGGACTTAGATTGAATCATATTACTGACAAAAGACTCTTCTGTTTCTGTCTCTCCCTCCTTCCCTTCCTCCCTCCCTCTCGTTTCCTCTCTCTCTCTCTCTCTCTCTCTCTCTCTCTCTCTCTCTCTCTCTCTCTCTGGGCTGTGAACCCAGGGGATGCCACTGAACCACTGAGCTACATCCCTATCTAAAACCCACCTTGGTCACTAACCCAGCGGCTCTCTTCCTTCTAATCTGTTGTTTTTCAGCTTTTCTTAAAATTTTTGCTTATTGTGGGGCCATCTGTATGCTGTGGTAATTTTGCTTGTAAAAGGCTCTGCTGTTGCTCTAATTCTGCTTGTTCTACGCGAATATTACTGGAATTTTAAAATTTTCTCTGAGGTTATGCTTCCTAATTCTTTTCTTTAGTTCATCATGAAGATCCTGATCTGTCATCAACGCTGGAGGCCTTCTCAGAATCAACATAGCTCTTAGGCTCTGGTGAGCAGGGTACACAGCCCTCCAGGGCAAACTCACAGTGTAGAGGTGGTGTGGCTGGATCTCAATGTCTCTGCTATCTTGGGCCTTGGTTTACACATCCATAAGGAAAAATGTCCAGGTAATGTATAATGACATCTGATACTAAGTTTCTATATTCTTTCAGGCACCATGTGGCTTTTTATGGTGAAATTTACCCTCCTTGCCATGGTAAAGATGGCTTTCCCGCCAAATGATGACCATGCTTGGACTTCACCATCTCAGAGGTCAGTGACCATGGTGGGTAATCTGCATACAATGTAAGGAAGTAAGAGAGGCTTACTAGCTGTCATAGCTGCTGCCTCTCCCTTTGTACTTTGCTGTTTTCCACTGTCAACTACTGCCCTCTTCATGTGCCACTCTGCCTTGGTGCCAGCTGAAACCACCATTAACTGTGAGTTAAATAAACCTTTACTTCCTTAATTTTTATTTATTTATTTATTTATTTATTTATTTAACTTTTTAAAAATCAATTTACGATAGGGTCTCCAGGGCCTCATTATATAGATCGGACTCATAGTGATTCCCGTTTTCAGCCTCCCAAGCACTGGGATTACAGGCACGTGCCACCACGCCCAATCTCAATTGCCATCTTAGCGCACCCCAGCAGCGGAGCAGACACAGCACACCGGGGATCGAACCCTGGCGGCTGTGCTGTGCCAAAGCAGGCTCTCCCTTAATTTTGGGTGTCAGGTATTTTGCCCCAGCAATGGGAGAAAAGTAACCAAGACACCGGTCTTTCATTTTGCTCTTTATTTATATTTTGGGTTTCTCATACAATAGAAACCATGTGATATTTAAATTGCTGTGTCAGATTTACTTTACTTAACATAATGGTCTCAAGGTGCAACTATTTTCTACAAATGACTCAAGTTTATTCTTACACATGGCAGAGTAGTACTGCAGTTCATAGGGTAGACCTACATGTTGGTGGTTTTTTTCTTAACACGTTACTTCGTTCTCTTTTTACTTGCAAGTAAGTTTTCTGAGAAGAAATCATATGCACATCTGATCTCTGCTTTTCTTTAAGTGAAGCTTTTTTTTCCTCTCTGGTTTCTTTCTTAATATGATTTTCTGAAATCCAAGTCTAACATATTTACATTTTGGTTTTTGGAATTTATCATGCTTGGTATTCTTTGTGCTCTTGTATTTATGGCTTAATGCCTGATACTGATTTGGAGAAAGTTTTAGTCAACATTACTTCCAATATTGTTTTTGTTCCTTTCTTGTTTTCTTTCACTTCTGGCTTTCCCACTGTACATATATTATACTTGTTGTAGGTGACTTACAGTTTTGGAACAGTCTGGGTTTTTTCCTTTGCCCTTTAGTTTAGGAAGCTTCTGCATTCATATTTTTAAGCTCAGAGTATTTCCTAAACTGCATTTATTCTAATAAAGGCATTCTTCATTTCTGTTACAGTGTTTTTCATATCTAGGATTTTTTTTTTCTTAAAATTTCCATCTCTCTGCTTAGGTCTATTCTTCATTATTGGTTGCTTTTTCCATTAAAGATATGCCAAAAGATTAGGGAACAGTCTTTTTATGAATCTGTACTCCTGTTCTACGAAGCTCACTGGTGCTTCTTATTGCCTCCCTGGTAGGACAGGATAGCTGCAAGAGCTAAAGTTAGTTATTTCCTGCTTTCAGGTAGATGAGACTTTTAAACAAAGTTTCTCCTGAGGACAGGCCTTACTAGGAATGGAATGCTGGGCTGTCACTCTGTGGTAGATCACTTGCCTTCCACGCATGAGCCCTGATTTAGATCCTCTGCTCCAGAAATGAGCAAATAACCATTCCCCCCTCCAAAACAAAACAAAACAAAACAAAACAAAACAAAACAAAACAAAACAAAAAAAACAACATAATGCATTGAAAGATGCCAAAATGGTTACCTCTCTCTATCACTGTGCCAAGCAAGAAGGGATTTCTTTCCTCAAAATTCACAATGAGAAAGCAGCATAGCTTCAATAAGTAAACTCACAAAAGTTTACCTCTTATCCCATGTTTAGGGCCCTCTGCAGTTTCTAACACTCACACCTGCTCACACTAGCTCCTAGCAGTTTGTCAGGTTGTGTGGCCTTGAACTCAGTTTATAACCCAGGCTGGCCTCCAACTTGCAACAATCCTCTGCCTCAGCCTCCTGAGTGCTGGTATTACAGGTGTGAGCCACCACACCTGGCACAAAAGTTGTGATTCTTTGCATTTACCTTTCTATTATTTGCTGTATCTGTGTTGACATAATTGTTGTGGTGGTAGTTTGCCCTGTGACCTCATTTTTGAGATATAGAAAGTGTTGGGTTTTAACTTGTTAGGATGGATGTGTAACCTCTACTAAGGTCCTTCTTTACATGTTGGCCCTCATAAAATTTTTAGTTTTCTTTTCAGACTAATAGGAATGAGAAGCACAGAAAGTTTAGTCTATCTACAAAAAGTTCAAAGGTCACTATTCTAGCAAAATTATAGGCAACTAGAACCATGAGAAGGTTGTGCCAATTTATAAAATAAATGGATTGACAGGATGCAATAAGCAGCTAACGTTTTAGCATACTGGAGGGCAAAAACAGAGTCATTTTAATGCTTCCCAAGTTAAGATCTGATTAAAGTTATTTTAAAGTTAATGACTCAGAAGACAGTATTTTCTTCTTTTTTAAAGGGACAGAGTTTCAAATAGTTCTAAAACTCACAAATGAATTGTCTAAATAATAATTCTAATCCTCACCTTAAAAATAAGATTATTCCAAAGTATGTTATATCTTTGTATAACAAAGTCCTTTGTCTCCTTAACTGATATTTGAAGATGAGCAGTTCAAAAAGAGGTCATTTTGCTTAGAACTCCATACTCACTAGATAGAGCTTAGATATGGTAATCTGTATGAAAGTTAAAACGTCAATTCTTATTAATATGTAGTTACCTGAATAAATGGCTCAACTCTTTGTTTAGATATGTGGGTGATATTTAATTCTAATAAATACTTCAAGGAATACTAATATCTGTTCTATAAATGAATGAAAATAAAATTGCTATTACTTCCCCATAGAAACAAAATTTAGTGGAATGTATTGTTCTTCTTGCATTATAATTAGGCTACAAGTTTAACTAACAGTGACTATTTGAAATGTTACCCAAATTTTTTTTATTTAAGTAGAGACTTATATAATCACATAAACTGAAAATGTTAAAAAAAAATTACTTCTTTTTTGAGTGATGAGTAAAAAGAAAGACAAAAGTTAGCATATACTCTGGTTTTTGTACCTGTGTGAACCATTCAGAAAGAATCTGGATGGTCCCTGTATCAAGTTCAGTTTGCATCTACCCGGAATAACAACCTCTTACAGATGAGATTTTACTATTTCTCTCTTGAATCTTGAATTCATTTTTACCAAAGTTAAAAAGCAGCAAGGTATTATTTTAATACTTTAAAAAATTAATGTAGAATGTTTTCTCAAATAAAAATTAATAGTATTTTATATATTTTTATCCATCACATTTTTTGCAAATAAATATTTTATTATTGTAGAAAAACAAATTTGAATTTCATGAGGCTTTAAAAAGTTCGCACCAAAAAAAAAAGTTCGCACCTTAAAAACTAGTCATTTCAACTTAATGTAAAAATACAAAGTGAAAAGACTGTACTTATGGATTGAACCCAGGACCTTCATACTGACCCTTCTTTAAATTTTTTAAAATTTGGAGACAGTTTCTTACTAAGTTGCCCAGGTGAGATCTGAAATTCCAATCCTCCTGACTCAGTCTCCCACAGTACTGGGTTTCCAAGTACACATCAGCGCACTTGACTAGTTACATTCAGCACGCTCGACTAGTCAGATTTATGTGAAAAACATTTTGAGCCTCTACAACAGTTTTCAGACTCTAATGTCCCATCTGAAAGACTAGCTAAAGAGTAGGAAAGTGCTCATGGTATATACTGGGGAAAACAAAAGAGTATGTGACCACAAAGTTTGCTCCCAATATGGGGGAAAACATTTCTTAGACGGAAAATGTTAGCAAAATATATATGAACAAGGGGTTTCATTATTTCCTTTATAAAACTTCTTACAATTTTCAGATGTTTCATGAGAATGCATTTTTGCATAAGTCAGGAAAAATTTAGATTTATTCATCCTTATGATAGGCATTTTGTCTCTTTCAGGATTGCTAACAAAGCTACTATGAAACAGAGTGAAATTTGGCACCAAATGTACATATCCTACACATTATTTTACATCCAAAGCCTTAAGAGGAAAAATATATTTCTGTTTTCTGACTTCATAGATAAAAATGTTTATGTCTCAACCTTTAGACTGATTCTGCAATTTTTGGTAATGATTTCAACACAAAAGTTGTTTTTGCTTTTTTTTTTTTTTTTTTTTTTAAAGAGTTGATAACCCTGGCAAGAGCAAGGGCCTGAGTTCAATCCCCAGTTCTGCCAAAAAAAAAAGAGTTGATAAACCAGGCATAGTGGTGAATGCTTGTAATCACAGCACTCAGGAGGCTGAGAAAGAAGTATTACTGTGAATCTTTAGCCAGCTTGGACTACATAGTGAGTTCAAAGATAGTCTGAACTACAATTAAAAAAAAAATAAGAAGAAAGACTTGGTAATATTTGTTCTCAGAGTAAATTCCTTCTCTTCTATTTTCTTGTCTTCTTTTGGTACAGGGGATTAGGTTCTGTTTTTAAGACTTTCTCAAGAAAAATATACACATTTTACCCAAGCTGTAACATTCTTTGTTTTTTAAAATTTATTTATTTATTTTTCCATAATTTTATTGACAGACATATAGCAATGAGACAGTTTCAAATCAAATTGCTAGGACAGTTTCAATAATTAACACATTGCATACTGTCTTCCTAGTGGTTATTTGCTGTACAAGATGCAGACATGATATCCTATTTACAAACACTATTACAACAAATCCCTCTATTCATTAAGAGAATATAACAATATATCTATCCTAACCATTTTGAATACACAGATACAAAATGGACATTCATTCATATATCCCTATTTTTGTTTAGTTCCATCATTTGAATATTACAGGTGTGTTAACTCAGTAAAAATATTCTAAAAGAGTCCAGTAATCCATAATAATATTGGGCTTTCTGCTTGACTGTCAGTGTCAGAAATTGTTAACCTGAGTCCCCCACAGCTGAACATAACAACATAGCTTTACTTCTTGTACTTCATTTTTATACATTTGTGCTGGATGGTTAAGACCAAGATAAAGCAAGACCTACGCAACAAGAGTTGTAGCTTTTGGATCTGATAAGATTAGTCAAATCCCCTCAGGATTTATCCTGAGATCCTGTACCTCAGATTGTAGATCCTTTGTCAATGTCAGCCATGTGGATGAGTCACAGCCATTGCTTGGCCAATATAACATTCTTTGGTCTGTATAAAAATACATGGTTGTACTTCCAAGTAAAAAGCAGTATTTTATTCTTTTTACCTAATAATTTTATTCTTTATTATACTGACACAACACTTCCATTGATAAAGGAAAATTCCTCCTTCACAATATATTTATAGTGATAAAAGCTTAGCCAGAAGACTGTTATAGCTCTCCTGATTACATAAAACTCCCTAGTTTCAATGAGGTAGACTTATCCTTAAAAAAGCCATCATGTAAGCCAGGTTTTTATTCTAGAAATATATACAGCATTTTAATACATATAGCATTCAAAAAAGGATCCTGAGAATAAGAGTAATGACTTCTTTGAATTTATAATAGAACCCACTGTTATGGGAGTACCTATAGATGAAAGCTAAGAAGTGTTTGAATGAGCTACATTCCCAAAACGTAATGCTAACTTTTCACCACATACAAGCACAATTTAAAATGTTGATGTGGCCGAAGTCCTTAATACTAAGAAATCTGTAGGAATGACTGTGTCTCCCTATAGCCTATATGTACAGTACCTCTCTCCTTTCACAGAGATGTTTGCCATGTTCACCAATAGAAGCAAGACCTTATCACACAGGCAGATCCTACAAATGGAATTCCCTGGCTAAGCCACTAGGCGTAGTATTCTCTCTTCTTCCTATCTCAATGAGCCAAATAATGCCCCAAATGAACAGGCTACCTTAGAAATTCTTTTATTTTTTATTTTTATTTTATTGAGAAACAGCAATGACGCAGTTTCAAAACTGATTAGTAGGACAGTGTCAATAATTAATACATTGCATATTGTTGTCTTTGTAGTGGTTATTCATTGTACAAGATGCAGACATGATATCCTGTCCCAACACTATTAGTGCAAATCTTTCTTCTCATTGAATTAAGAGAAAGTAGTGCCGGGGAGATGGCTCAGTAGGATAAGCGCTTGACTGGCAAATGCAAGGATCTGAGTTCAATCCCCGGTTCCACCAAAAAAAAAAAAAAAAAATGCACTTATCACTAAGCTGTAAGAGAAAGTAGCTGTATATCTATCCTATTTTGCATATATAGATACAAAATAGTTCTTATTTATACCTCCTTT
>NW_004524691.1:5091628-5122073 GCF_000260255.1 Octodon degus | reverse complement strand
GCTTTGCTAAGCTTGTTCTAAGTAGGTGCTTTAGACCACTGATCCATCTCACCAGCCCAGAAATTCTTTTAATTACAGGCTTATAGAACCTCATTCTATCCAATATGAATTTGAAATCTACAAAGTTCACTTACAAGAAAATGTTATATTAAAATATTTGAGAAAAATTAGAGTAGGTGCTAAAAATCACACCAGTTATCATAGGTCTTCACATAAAGTTGGATCCTGAAAATCAAAACCTCAGATTCTAGCTGATTATTCACAAGTTACCTTTATTATGCATTAAGAATGTGAAAAAAAGAAAAAAAAGAAAAAAAAAAAAAAAGAATGTGTAACGTATGTGGCTGAATACTAATCAGAACCAGACTATAACATCTTGGTAAGGTTCTACATCAAAATTTTTGGAATAAGTATATATAAGTAACCCTGACAATTGTTTATAAAAACACAACTCATAGGTGGTTTTGTTTTATTTCCCGACATGAAGACTGGTCTAATTCAAGGAAACAGTCGATGCATAGCTTTTAAATGAAAATCACTAACTATCACACTCTCTGTCAGTTGACAGGTAAGAATAATATCATTAATTAGCACAATTAGCTGTTCATGAACAACAATTTCAAAAAAATTAAAAAGAGTATAGAGTTGTAAGTTTTAGATCTTGCTGAGAAGAAGACAAAGAAGTAAAATCCTGTTACTATTTTCAGAGGTACTTTGATCAAAGATTATTCATCACATGATGTGGCCTAAGGAAAACACAGTAATTAAAAAACTAGGCTGATTATAAGGTATGGCGGTACATGCCTATAATCCCAGTGCTTGTGGGGCTGAGACAAGTAGATTTTGAGTTTGAGGGCACTTTGGATACAAAGAGTTCAAGACCTGCTTGGTTTATGAGACCCTGTCTTTAAAAAAAAATGACAGAATTTTGACAGCTTCTAAGCCTTTAATTTTTAACAGCTATTCTTTGTAGATTTATCTGATCAAAATTTCATTTCTATAGCTCAGAAGATGCAAAGTTTATATTTCTGCCCTGGGTGGAAAATTCTTGATTACACTTGATATATCTCATCAATGTTCTTTAAAGAATAGGCGCATGTCAAAATCATTTTAATCTCATATTAACTTCCAGCCCAAACATACCTATTTAAATATATATGACAGCATGCGTACATATATGTGTGTACATATTGTATATATATATATATATATATATATGAATATAAATTCTAGAAAAAAGTGGTATTCTTGAGAAAATTCTATGGAGTGCCATCTTTTAACTTTTGCATTGTTAACCAAGTAACAGTACTATTTAAGGATAACTGAATATACTGTAAGGCAAATTTTCATTGAAATAAATTCAACTCTAAAACATAAGAAAACATCATTTTAAAATTCTGAAATATAAATAAAACATTCTAAAATATTACTTTTAAAGTTTTCCTTTAATTTTCTGTGAAACACTTAAGATGCACTGTTGAGAAGGTAAACATTGGAACTGAATATATTTGAATTCAAATACACATAATTTAATTTTTAATTCAAATCTTTTAAGCAGTTAACAATTTGACTAATTTGACTAAGTCTCTTATCAATCCCAAACTAATATTTTAATCTTTCTGCAAGTTTACTTTTATCTATTTTTCAATAATTTGTAAGTCAGTAGAACATGCTTATATTGACTATTCTTCATTGTGAACTAATGGTTTGTATTTTAACTAGACAATACCAACATGAAAAATGAAGTAAATAGGGCTGGGGTGCAAGGGCCTGAGTTCAATCCCCAGTTCCGCAAAAAAAAAAAAGAAGCAAATAAATCACTTTCAGCAATTAACTACTATGAATTAACTACATGGTACAGTATGAAGGACAAGAAACCACCATTAAATAATATTTAATTTTTTATGTTAAACTATGCAGTGGCTATTCAATAGTTGGGTACCATGTTTGTGACTAAAGCATTTATATAAAATGGGGGCAGCACAGTGTATGTGCACTAAGGTAACTGAATAAATGTGTCACCATTATGAATTCCTTATGTTTAACTTATATGTTTTATGTGGAATAAATCTAAACTCACATTCTCTTTCTTATACCCAGTGTACTCACTTTATATATAACTGTAGAGAAAAATTGTAGGCATAAATCAGTTTTATAAAGTTAATTACAGGGCCGGCAAGATAACTCAGAGGACTAAGCGCCTGCTTAGGCAAGCTCAGTGACCCAAGTTAGATCTCCAGTTTGGTGTCATCCCGCCCCAGAATTGTGCTGAGTCGGCCACAGAGACTCAGCATGGTGACAAACACCTGTAATCCCAGCGCTGGGGAGGCTGAAAACAAGAGGATCACTACAAGTCTAAGCTGCATAGTAAGACCCTGTACCAAATATAAATAAAATAAAATAAAATAAAGTTAATCACAATAGTTTTCTCTTACATTCTTCTATGCATTGAAGAAAGTGATAGAAAATGACTGAAAGACCTACTGAAGTGTAGCTCAGGTTCTTTTTCACACTAAGTGCAGAGCAAGGGTACTCTTTGACGCATGCCCGCTGTTTGTGGTTTGTTACTATTTATGAACCTGACTCTTGGGTTCATTATCTTTGCTTAGTGCAACTCAACAGTTTAAATTACACCTCTGCTAGAAGTTTTAAAGAAGATGCATATTTATGGTTTAATTAAGGTTCTTGCTCCTTTTGGTATGACTTGGTATAAGAACTAAAAAATTATACCATAATGGTAACTGCTATCCATTCTACTGACGTCATGTTTACATCAGAACCACTTCTACAGCTCAGTTAATCTGTGTATATATTTAGCCTCGACTGTCAGAGGCTTTTGAGAAAACGCAAATATAAAGTTTAATAGAAATTTTTAAATTTGTTAAAATAACACTGACCATAAAATCTTAACAGCTCCTGAGCAAGTATATTAAAGTGATGTAATAATAAAGTTGTTTAAATCTATACACTTTAATTACAGTGAGTAATCTTTAGGGAAAATGTTAATCATCTTATTTTTTTCTATTAATTATTTTTTCTACTATCCATTATCTTTCCAATTACCACTTTTATGTTCTTGGCTTTAAATTTTTAACGATAAGCCCACCTAAATCAATAAAACATTTTTCTTTAAAAATAAGCGCAGCAAATTGTAATCATTTTAACCTTTAAAATAAATGGTCAAAATAAATGAATTCAAGGAAAATTTAAGGAATCAAAATAAATCAGGATACCACGTTAAAACTCAAACCTGCGAAGCAGTTAGGCAAAAAAGCATCCATAGCTTCTTCTCATAGGTATCCAAATGGATTGTTATTAAGAATTTCTAATGGGCAAAACAAGAGTTTTAAAAACCAATAAAACTAGACCACAGCGAAACTGATTTCTGCGTGCCGCAGGCTGGCATTCACAGTTCACCAGGTTTGTTTACCAAGGTGTTTAATGCCCGCAGCGCCTGCCTGCCTGCCCAGTGAGCGCGGTAGACGGGGTCACCTCGCCTGCCAAAGAAGGGCAGCTTTGTTCGCAAACCGCGCCGAGAACACAAACGGTGCACCTGGCAACTGCCAGCGGCTCGGCGGCGCGCTCACAACTCCGCTCGCTCTCAGAGAACTGCTGAGTTTAAGCCTCCCGCTTGAAGTGTGTCCCAGTAGCCCAGCTCTCACCAGAAGCTCCCGCAACTGGCAGTTACCGTCACCTGCAAAGTCTTGGGGGCTGCGAAGGCGGAACCTCAACGCTGGCGGGCGCGAAGCTGGGCAGCTGGCACCTCACGCGCGCGCCCGCGTGAGTGTGTGTGTGTGAGTGTGTGTGTGTGTGTGTGTGGCCGCCAGGACCTCTGCCTCCTCGCGCCGCCATCCTCCTCTCTCCTCCTCACGACCCTAAGTCTGCGCACCCAAGCCCTCCCCAGAGGCCCTCAGGCGCTGTCCGCCCTCGCCCGCCCCCGGCCCTCCGGCTCCCCTCCCGGGCGCCGTCCCCTCGCCGCTCTCCCGAGGTCGCTGAATTTCCTCCCGCCCTTAAGAACTTCATCTGTCGTCTGAAACTAGTTCCCCTCACGTTCCCTCAGTTCTGCGCCACCGCGGACTCCGGTCCCCCAGCACTCACGAGAAGAAAGGATCATCCTCAAAGCTGCTGCTGAGCATCCTGAACATCCCGGCTCGGGCAGCGGCGGAAGCGGACAGATTGGAAAACGATGTAACTCGCCGCGGCCGCCACGGAGCCTCCCTCCCCGCACCTTCGACGCCGCTACCCACCGGCCGCGAAGGCGCAGCCCGCCGGGAGAGGCGGTACTTGCGCCGAGCCACCTTCTCATTGGGCGCTGGACGATGACGTCACCATTTGAGGCGGGCCCTTGCGGCGCTGTCCTGACAACCGTAGTCAACAACTGCAAGCGAGAAGTTTGGTCTGCGTCCCGCGGCGCAACCTTTCACCAAGCCTCGGGAGGGATAGGATAGTTTACTCTTCGAGCTGCGGGACCAAAACGTTGGACCACCCTCTCTGTGACCTTGGACAAATCGCCCTTATCCTTGACTCCCAAGTCTTTTCGAGTAAATGGAGGGATGCAGATATTTGGACCAGACGACAACCAGTCTCATCGACAATATTCAGTAACCCATCAGAATGAATTCTGTATGTGCCACTTCACCAGTAGCTGGTCAAATAATGAGAAAAATGTGCAGACTTTTAAAATGCGGTTTACAAATAGTTCTTCAAGAAAACATTTGCCTTTGGCGAGTGTAAAAATCCCAAACAGTGTTTTCCAAAGTGGCACACGCTTAAACAACCTGTGGATGTGGGATCACAAAATAAGAAAATTACCCTCTCACTTGGTCCTCTGTTCTCTATCTACCTCAAAGATTTCGCCTCACTTCAAGACGGATAAATCTCTCATATCTCCATAACCTAACAGGGGGAGTCAGGCGCAAGGCTGGAGCAAATAGCCATATCCAACTAAAATTCCATTATTATATATTTTG
The DNA here is from genome assembly GCF_000260255.1 of Octodon degus. Lineage (NCBI taxonomy): Eukaryota > Metazoa > Chordata > Mammalia > Rodentia > Octodontidae > Octodon > Octodon degus. Next base: position 5,117,103 of record NW_004524691.1, on the reverse strand, counting down.
TTTTTATTATATGTATAAGGAATTCTATTTATGGAAAGGAACATGGATTTTAATTAAAACAGTGCTATATGTTAATGGACTTTTACAATGTAAATGAGCTAATTTAAAGAAATGGGCATGTGGGATTCCCACGCATTGGTGATGATGGGGAAGGAGGAATATTCAGACAGTGGTATTCAGGTTACTGAATTTAGAAAGCACTGATGTGGTGCCTTCCAGGAGCCTAGAGACAGGCAGAGAAGACAGAAGAAATAGGAGATTAAAGGAGTAGGCGTGAGACCCTGCACACCTGCGCACACACACACACACACACACACACACACACACACACACACACAAAGGAATAGAAGAGTGGTGAGGGTGTGAGAAGCAAGAAGATGCACCCTGGTGGGCCACCGTTTCTTCAGTGGGCTGGTGCTGCTCTCCAGGGGGCTGTCCAGAGATGAAGGGCGATGTATGGCTCTCCAGAATGTGAGGGCAGCTTGGGTTCAGGCCAGAGAAGTGGCCCTCTGCCAACGTGAAGGGCCTGATTTGGAGGTGGCAGGAGTACTCAGAAGTTATTTTGGGAGCTAGAAATTTAATCTTTTGAACCTTTTACCCCCTACCTTTAGCCAAGTTCTTAGCAGTCTCTTTTTCTTGAAACTGGTGGCGTGGAACTACACAGACTCACAGCCTAAGATAAGATGGCATAACCCCTTCCAGGGAATATTTGCTTTTCGTCTGACCTCAGAATGAAGCTCAAACACAATACATGTTAGAAAAATTCTAAACTAATTTCAAGACAAAAATTGTTTTACAAGACCTACTTTGTTTAAAATGTACAAGAAATTAGAGACCACACACATCAAAATGAAATATGGTGAGAGGTGATAAATGGTTTTGGTTTAAGGCCAAGTAAACAAGCTTCTGCGAGTCTTCCTCTTTTTTGATTAAGGGAAACTTTTTTTAGAATCACATTGTTAAAACATGAAACTTTAGTCCACACACAAGTTAGGGAGTTGTGGAACTTCTGAAAGCAGTTTGGACCTAATGGTAACTTGTTGAAAAAGCAAAGTTAAAGGCAAAGCCGTCTTGACATCAGTTTTAAACTTGTTGGGTAAAAGAGAGGAAATGAGTGTCTGGAGAAGATGAAACCCCAGCAAGCAAGCAGCAGAGACACACAGCAGGACTGAGACTGAGCAGAAAGCGTCCTTGGCGGCAGTAGAATTTCAGCCAATAGTTAGTGAACATGTGCCAGGCGCAGCTGTAGCCACACTGTGTACATCACCTCATTGAATCCCCACAATGGTTTTATGGGAGGATAAAGACGGTTTTTAGCCCTGGGTAGATGTTGCCATGGAGACACAGGGAAGCTAAACAAATTGTTAAGGTTCATTTAGTAGTAATTACAGATGCAGGATGGTTGCCTGTATTCATTTCTCAAAATCATGCTGACGAACTAAATGACTAATTAAAAAGCACAAAATTTAATAGAAATATATTCAAATAAAATCAGTTTCATTTTACAAATACTTATTAAGTCGCTATCCCGTATTGGGCACTGCTCTACACCCTGAGATAATGGTGGACAAAACAGTCGAGAATCTTGCCCTCCCAGAAATGTGTGCAGTTAGTAGGAAATGCAGTTTAGACATCACTGAGAAGGTGAGCCTGAGAAAACTCATAAGAAGAAGTGAATGTCTATCAGAACATTCCCGCCCGTTGCAGTGGTCTAAACAGGCATGCGCCTGGTGTATATAATGTACACTTACATTCGTATACCTTGAAACTCACTTCAGAGAGAGGAATGAGATGACCCAAATAAAGTAAAAATGACCCACCTATCTTTGTAGTAGTCTATCAGGTTTTATTTATATCCTTTTGAAAGATGGTGTAAAGAAATGAAGTCCTAAGGTGCTGGAACTCCCTGTCAGGGCTGACTCTAGTCTATATGGCATTTTGCTCAAATTAAAAAAGGTGCCTCTCTCAAATACTTCCGTTCACAGGAAGGATTAATAAACTTACAAGCCCACAGTGTGTGCAACTAGACTGGTGCTGCCTTGGGATTTGCATACTTGTCCATGTTAGCCCTCCTCTCGAACCTGAATTCTTTCTACTGCACAGGAGTTAATGAGCATCAAGCTCCTCCACAAATTCATGTGTAAGAAACTCAATTGTTTTCCCTTGCAGTTGAGTTTAATTTACGTTCTGGCCTCCTGTCCCACTGGGAATGACCTCCCTTGCTTTCCGGGGGAAGGGGCGCAATGCCAAGGGGAAGCTGGTTGCCATCCATACTGCATTCCTGGTGATGTCTTTATTCCTATTGCTGAACACAGCCAGTGACCTAAACACCTCATCATCTGTGGAATGCTCTGGCAAAAAGGATTGCGGCCTTTTTTAAGACAAGGTATGGCTGTGTAGTCACAGTGGGCCTTGAATTCACTAGGTAACCCAGACTGGCCCAAAACTTGCAATCTTTCTGCTTCAGCGTCTGAAGCACTGGGACATGAAACACTCAAATGGTAAATTTTTCCTTTTTGATACAGATAGGTTTGGGCCCTAGTATGAATTGCTAAAATCATTGTGGTGGTCATCTAATATGACTGATGCCCTTAAAACAAAGGCCTTTGCACCCAGGACCACCTCCCTCTTCTTCTCCAACTTAGCCCTAGATATAATTTACTTTCATCCTTTCCCGCTGCCTCAGGGAAGACCCCCAGTCAGCTCCCTCAGGTATATCTAAACATCCCCTCCAAACTCCACCCCTGACAAAAGGTCATAAAAGCCTCAGTCTCCCTTTGTTCAGTCCAGAGGATTCCTTTTTTTTGATTCCTTTTTTTTTTTTTTTTGGCAGAACCAGGGATTGAACTCAGACCCTTGCGCTTCCCAGGGAAGCGCTTATTCTACTGAGCCATCTCCTGGGCCCCAGAGAATTCCTTGACCTCCTCGAATTCTCTCTGTGTCCTCAAAGAAACCTTTTTCCTTCTGCCTGTTTCTCTGCTGAGCCGAGAACCTATCATAGAGAACCTATCAGATACTTCCCATGAGTGGCAAGGGCCATGAGAGTACAAAACTCGGACTAAGTGGAGACTTTCAGTCAGACTTGCTTTTATAGTTTCTTGTCTTTGGACATGTATACTCATGACTGGGAGTTTATTTTGCATAAATTATAATGAATTCTATTTTATTTTATTTTTTTGAAGGAAGGAAAGGTTTATTTAGCTCACAGTTACTGGAGGGTTCAGTCCATATTCTGCTGGCTCCAAGGCAAATGACAGCAGTTCATGTCTGTTTTATTTTTGAAAAATATAAAGAAATGTTTTTCTGGGGGATCTGTATCACCCAGATTCTGGATTGGAAAAATACTTCAGGCAGTCTCCTACTGGCAGAAAGTAAGGAGACAGGCCTTGCGGTAGGCCCCAGGCTTCACAAAACAGCTCGGAGGAGAGGAGCTGAGGATTGCTCTGTTACAGTGATAGGTGGACTAAGAGGATGAGGAGGCTACAAAGAGCAGAAGGGGAGGGAAACACTTGCTGTAGAGTCTGAGACGGGCCTAAGACTGAACATTTCTAACAGACAAACATTTCGGCCTTGACCACATTTCCTAAATGTAAATCTTTGAGGATTAGATACTTTGAGAATGGTCAGCATCTTTTTATTTTTTACTTTTTTAGCATCTTTTTAAAATAATGATTTAGCTAAGTCTCACTTTGTTTCTCTACCATGGAGTTCTCACTTAAAAAGTATTATCTACCCAGACTTTTTATGAGCTTTATCCCAAGTAATTATTTCAACAACCCTGGGAAGGAGGTGTTATCCCATTTTACAGATGAGAACAGAGATCCAGGAAGGTGAAAGAATTTCCAGCTCACATGGTTCAGTTAGAAGTCCTGTAGCTGGTGACTGGATTTCCATCTAGATCGAACCGTTTGAAAGGTCATTTAACCTCCTTACAGCAATTGGTAACTCTCTTGCTAACACATGAAGGATTAGATAGGGTAGAATTACATAAATGTGAAGCTGCTGGAACTTCTAGATTTTGACACAGGTTGTCTTGTTTAAGTACATGAAAAAGTTTTATAACTTTTTTTTTTTTCTGGTACTGGGGATTGAGCGCAGGACTCTGCGCTTGCCAGGCAAGCGCTTATTCTACTGAGCTATCTTCCTGGGCCCTATTCTGAAATTTTTATTGTCATTAAGATACTAAAAACTGGGGCCAGTGAGATGGCTCAGTGGAATAAGCTCTTCTTTGGCAAGCGTAAGGGCCTGAGTTCAATCCCCGGTTCCGAAAAAAAAAAAAAAAACCAAAAAAACAAAACTAAAAACTTCTTACTTGGTGGGGATGATTATTTCTATTGGGCTAACACATCAAGGCTGCTACTTAATCTCATGTATAAAGAATAGAAGCAGCATTTTGTTGTTTCTTTTAAAAATGAAACAGTTTTTAAATTTGAAAAGTTTCAAATTTAAAGAGCCTAAAACTTTGAAGAGTAGAAGGCATTCTTCAGGAAATATTACTAACTCTGTCTCTTTAGAAACAGTTTAAAGTGGTTATCTAAAAGACTATTTTTAAAGTTGTGTTTCAATCTTTGATAAGAGTAAGAGAGAGCTAAAGCTGCAGTTAGGAGCTCCACTGCCAATGTGACCATTTGACCTCTGTCTAGGGAGCCCCGGGAATCACTTTGGAAAACATTAACAACCTAGAGTGACTTCACGCCTTTGTGGTGTCTTTATTAGTTGGAATTATAGAATGGATGACATCAAACTATACCTGACTTCCAATTCTCATCTGCTTCAGATCTAGAGACACCTGCTGACACCACCTCCCCGGAGGATTACACACCGAGTGGTTTTGGCAGCCCACTGAAGAAACAGCAGTGACCAAGGCTGGAGGTTATGGTGGGCAGAAAAACCTGTGACCTGCTGTGTTCATACTAAAAGCTTTAGCTATTATGTATTAGACATACTGAGTCACAACAGTTTCATTACTATTATTGGAACAAATAGAGGCTTTAGAGAATTCAGAAGTTTACCTAAACTTGCTAGGAAGTATCAGAGTTGGAACTGGAACCCAGGCTGTCTGCTGGAGGACCTGCCTCCCACTCACTTCGCTGGTCATAGCCCTTCTGGCCCACGGCCAACAGGGAAACAGTTGCCTCCCTTCCTGCCAACTGGGCATAGGGCTTTTACCTAGAACTAGAGACAAAACCATGAACACCAACAGGGCCAGGCAAGTAGTAAAAGTAAACAAGTGGGTGTTATGGCTTGTGTCTAGGTGTCCCCCCAAAGCCTCATGCAGTCATGGGGTGGCTTCTGGAGTTCCTGATTGATTACTGTGGGTGTGGATGCTGCACCTGCCCTGGGGCACGTAACCTGCCTTACGATGTAAGGAGGGGAGAGAGGCCAGCCAGCTGCCTGAGCTGCTGCCACTCTTTGCTCTCTCTTCTCTTTGCCGGAGCCATGTGCTACTCTGCCTTGAAGCCAGCTGAGTATGGACTGAAACTCCAGTAACTGTGAGCTAAATAAACCTTTCCTCCCCTAATTTTGAGTGTTGGGTATTTGTCCCAGCAACGAGAGAAGAGTAATGAGACAGTTGGCTAAGTAAAAATGAAAATAAATCACAACTCAAAATAATAGCTAACATTTATGGAGTTTCTACTGTGTGTCAGGAACTAGTTAAAGTGCTTCAGAATTGAATTCCCTTAATCTCCTGGATGATCTAATGAGATGGGCACTAAATCTATGCCCATTTTACACAGGAGGAAACTAAGGTTCAGGGGAGAGAACCAACTTGCTCAAGGTCTCATGGCCTGTTGAAGAACCCTGCCTGGCTCCTGTCCACCTCCTGCACAGGCAGGGAAGCCCTACAGGCTGGGCACTGGGAGCCCCTGTAGAAGGCCTTCCTGCAGCTAAGGTGGAAGGGAAAAATATACTAGGTCTTTTTAAAAAACTTCGTTCTTTTGAAACTGCCTAGCTCTATAACTTCTTCATAGCCTTGTAATTGCTTTCTTGAGCCCTGTAACCATGAGCGCATAACTGAACATGCAGGATGCTACACGAACATTAATCTATCCTCGTAACTGACGATCTCAGATGCTAGCTTATCAGAAGAGCTGACACGTTGTCCTGCCCTGCCTTTGTAACTCCTGCTTCTGTCTCAACAAAAATGCTGGCTGACAAGGCACTCATGGCCTGGCTCTTTTGGAAATTATTTCAGCCAGGACAGAACAGAGCTGTTCAGTGACTCCTGACTTCCTCGGGTGTCTTTCCTTTTCCGGATTCAGTTCTGCCGCAACAAAGGGAGCTCTACTGCCCAGATCCAGACATTTGACCTGCAGAAATTCATGCCCACTGGTGATGTGGAATTTTACATGCACTCTCATAATTTTTTAAAAGATAGTAATTAATGAAAAACAAAATACCTAGCATGCCAAACAAAAGCCTGTGGGCTGATACTGCCTCGCCTGTCACACATCTGTGATCTGTGCTGTAAAAGTGTGTTTTTTAATGGCATGAAAGAGATGCACATGAGCCCGCTCTGGTTTCTGATTATAACTTCAAACTGTGTTGATGGAGAATTATGTGTAATGAGGGCTGAGAAGTGCTCTGGCTCCCAGGAGCAGGCCTTTGCATGTCACTGGGTGCCAGTGACACCAGTGACCACGCATATCACGAAGGTTTCTATTTTAAAATTTCAAGGCCAAGAGGCAGTCATATCACTTCTGCAGGATATTTAGATTAAAAACGGCTGTGCTATAAAATTTTAGTACAATTTTATTAGGCCTTTCTGTGTAGTTTTGGCAAAATTAACTATAATAATGTGTGTAATAAAATGGCAAAAGCTCACATGTGCATATAAAAACAACTGTGAAACTAAATGTGACTACTGCTCCCAAGACTCTTTCCTCTTTTTCAGTCCTTTGTTGCAGCTTGCTTCTTGTCACCAGCCAGGGAACATAGCAGTCACTCATATTAAACAGAAAGCTTACTAAGCAGTATTTTTAGGAAATTATTTCCCCCTTCAAACTTAAATATTACACTGAGTATGTACTTTAGGTTGTTGGGGGAAGACATTTGTTTTATGATTTTTTTTTTAAATTGTTTGAAAGAGGGACTTGCTACGCAGCTTGGTCCTGTACTGATCCTCCTGTCTCAGTCTCCTCAGTTCTAGGGTTACAGGTGTGCACCACCATGCCCTGTTTTGGGGCCATAATGGCTTGCAGAACCAGGAAATGAACTTGGGTCTTTGTGCTTGCCAGGCAGGTGCTTAGACTGCCGAGTTATCTCCCAGGCCTGTTTTATTAGTTTTTGAGGGTTGCTATAATAGAGTAAAACCTATGCAACTTAGAGAAATAAAATTTTATTCTTTTACAGTTTTGAAAGTTTAAAATCTGAAATCCAGCTGTTTCAAGTCCACACTTCTTCTGACAGTTCTAAGGGAAAGAGTCTCTGGCCTCTTCCTAGCTTCTTATGGTTGCTAATAGTCCTCAGTGTTCCTTGCTTTGCCTCAGTGACCCCATGGACTTCTCTGCTGTGTCTGCAAATCTAAGTCTCTCTCTCTCTCTCTCTCTCTCTCTCTCTCTCTCTCTCTCTCTCTCTCTTTCTCTGTGTGTGTTTAGTAGGTCTACGGGTCTCACTACACAGATTGGACTCAGCAATCCTCCTGTTTTCAGCCTCCCAAACCCTGGGATTACAGGCACACACCATCACGCCCAGTCTTAAGCCTTTTCTTTCATAAGAATATCAGACACTGGATTTAGGGCCCCCTGGGATACAGTGTATGACTGTAACTTGATTATATCTACAAAGGCTTTATTTCCAAAGAGGTCGCACCCTCAGCTTACAGGTGGAGAGGACATGTGTGTGTGTTAGCCAGGCCAGGGGTATGGTGACACTAACTCAATACATGTATAGAAATAACTAATACAAATCTGAGGAACAAGCTGGGTGATAACAATACATAATATAACCAGTGTTCATTTCTTATTCTTATTTTGAAATTCTGTATTTTTATTGTTTTTTGCTGCTTTGTTTTTGTCCTTGTTCTTCTTTTCTCTTTAAAATAAAATTAAAAATAACTTGTACAGAAATAATCAGAAGAGACACAGCATGAACCTATTAAAGTTAATTATTGCCCAAATATTGACGTATGACCCGACGATCAGCTGGCAAACTTGAGTGTATGCTTTCATATACTTTCTAGTATTCATTTTGAATATTAACATCATTTTTTTCCCTTTTTGTTTATTTCTATTCTCATTCTCTCCCTTTTCCAACTTTCTGCCCATTTTGTTTTGTTTTTTGTTTTATTTTTTGTTTTTTGGTACTGGGGATGGAACTCAGGATCTTGCACTTGACAGGCAGGTACTTAAGCTACTGAGCTATCTCCCCAGCCCCTGGCTCATTTTATCTAGTCATATTGTATGAATTTTGACAAAACATCTGAGCTTTTTTTGGAACAAAGATAGGCAGACATAAATACAATAGAGTAACCACTGTTAATTTGATGACAACGTGGAGATATTGGTCTTCTTTTGAGAACAAACTCATTAGGAGATGCTTGCTGACATGATGAAGTGTCAATGTGGATTTCAGAGTGCTGTCTCTAATTACCCAGACCTTCCCGCATTAGGTATCTGTGTGGGTTATAAGTCTTTGGTGAAGATAAAAAGGCTTCTGTAAGAAACTGTGCTATCAGGGCTGCTCGACTGGAGGGCATCTCAAATGAGATTAATGATGTCTGCCTTAATATAAGATTTAGCATAACCAAGATTATGGATTCTACAGAAACCTGCCAGCACTCATTTATTTTGAATAAATATTATTTTTAATTAAAGTCCTAAGGTAGGTTATTCCTAAAATAATGAGATCCACTGTGATTTCCTTTGGGAATTAATTTTCTTTCTTAATTCTCAGCCGTTTTGATGATTATGGCTTATTAATCTTATTCATGGCGGTCAGCTTTGTAGGATGCCAATATTCACCTGAAGGCACAAGGTTATTTACCCTGTATTTGTTTTTACATAGCATTCGGTTTTGTAATTGTGTTTCTCATTTAACCCAAACACTAATAGGTGTGTCTGCCGAGAGCTGTAATGGTGAGTCAGCTTCATAAAATAAAGAAATCGCTCACAAAATAATAAGAATTAATCCTAAGAAGCAAAATAACATGGAATATAAAGTCAGAAAATTGCATTATTACTATTTTAATTATCTTTTCAATTGATTCTGCCCTTTTTTGCCTAGGCATTGGACTAAGTGTTTTACACACATTAACTGAATTTACATAGGAACTTGCTGTAACAGCAATTACAATTGCTGTTTCCTAGATCATGAAACTGAAGCTCACCAAAACTAAGGTCTAATTCCATAGCTCTTGTTCATAGCGCCATGTCAGGCAGCTTCTCTACAAACATTAGCAATTACCCAGCTCTAAGAAGATTTTAATATAAACTTCAATGCTTATCAATGTCTAGTTCAACCAGAATTTCAGTGACTCATTAGCCTTATTGCTATGTTATGAACCACTCTAAACTTAGTGGTGTAAAAGAGCCATTTTATTATGCTCAAAGAGCCTACAGGTCAGACATCTAGACATGGAAATGAAGATAGCTTGTTCTGGGATGGGTTCCATATCTGGGAAGACTATGCCTGGTAGTCTTCACTAGCAGGTCTGGTACTTGATGCTGGTTTCTGGCTAGAAACTCAACCAGACTGTTAGCTAGGTAATACCAGCAAGTGGACTCTACGTGTGCCTGGGTTTTCATACAATGTGGCAACCTAAGGAATTGGTCATCTTCTACAACACTCACTGGTGAGTATTCCAGTTAGGCATTAGACTTTCCCAGCTTTTGAAGTTATGTTTTGCCTTCTCTGATGCAGTCTGTTGGTTACAAGCAAGTTACTGAGACTGATACAGATCCATACTGTTGAAGAATTTTCAGACATGTTGCAAAGCCATTACAAGAGGGTAACAAATTCCTGACTATATATCAAAGTTCTTACTTGTGACTATTGGACTTGGGGTTATTATCTATCTCCCTGGTTAGACCTACTTTCTGTCTAGTAACTTCCTATCAATCCATTAAGTTCTTAGAAACATAAGCAAAGGGATGCTCCAGGTAAATGTATGTCTGCTACTGATGGAAAATTCTACCTATAATTTTAAGTTTGTTTACTACCTTGATAAATTGGCTGGGAAACCTTTTTTCATAAGGACTGAGTCAGATTAAGCCTCATTGAAAACAAATTGAATTATTTCATGCACCTGTAGTATGGCTTATATCTAGATGTCCTCCGACCCTCATGTGATCATAGGCAGGGCTTTTGGAAGATAGTTAGACGACAGTGCTTTAGCTGCCTCACTGCTGGTAGGCTAGGACTGGTCAGAGGATACATGTCACTGGAGGTATGGCCTGGAAGGATTTATCTCAATTTGGAACTTCCCTCTTCACTTTCTGCATCTTTTCTGTTATGCACTGACCAGCTTTCCTTCACCATAACCCTCTGTCATTTGTCCTGTCTTAGAGTCAGAAACTATGAATTGAAATGTGAGCCACTCGCCTTCATTAAGTTGTAGGTATTCCGTTGGAGTGGGGTCGATACTGGGACTATACCTGACTGTGGTTCAGACAACTTTGGAAGTGCTTCATAGAATTTGGAAAAGTGTGGCGATAAGAGCCAAGTTTGATTGGTGGTTCTAGTCAGAGTTCAGAAGAGCAGAATGCTGACAGAAATGTGAACTGTAATGACCAGAGCAGGGAAGACGGACTCTATTGACAGTTGGATTCTAGGTCATGTGTGTTATACTCTGGCAAAAAATTCTGCTACATTTGCTCATGTCCTGAGACTTTGCAAGTGAGTAAAATTAGGGCAGCTGACTAACTTATCTGGCAGAGGAAATTTCAAGGTAGCCCAACATTGTGACTACCTATGGCATGGATTTTCTTGCAGGTTTTTAGCTAGGCTTATATAGAAAATTAAGAGCACAAAGCCCATTTAAAAGTTTTGAGTTTTGCTAGAAAGAATGGGTCTGCAAAGACTGAGTAGAGGAGAGTTTAGGTGCTGAAAACATTAGCAATAAAAGGGAGCCAAGTACTTTACAACAAGACAATAGGAAAAATGGCTTAAGGACATGTCAGAAATCATCAAGATCCCTTCCTTTGCAGGCTAAAGAGTATGGGGCTGTAAAATTCTCATTTGAGAAGAAAGCCTCTGGGCACCATGCTGGAGAAGGGCCACATAGGGAATTTGTCCCTGAGATTCTGTTCTTATTACTCAGCCAGCCATATAGGCACTTTGAGGTCTCTGCAGTCATCATTCAAGGGGACCTGACTATTATTTGAGCTGGTGGCAGATCCTGTCACCATTCATGTGATGCTGATTTAGCAGTCATGCAGAATGAAAGCATTATGACATCAGAGATGCTACTGTCCAGCTTTCAGAAGAAGACTGAAAGTTTGGTAGTGTAATGAAGCTGGAAGAGTGAAGCTGAAAATGTAGTCTGGAGGACCTAGAAATTTGGAAAAGCCAGCAATACGGAATAGTGGAGGAAAGCCATAAAGACTGAGTAAAGCCAGACCAAAATAATAAGACCCATGAAGGCTGCAAATGTTGGCAATGCCATGAGTGGGACTACTCAAGCCTTACGGAGTTTGAATCGTGCCACAACTTGCAGTGGGTGCTGGACACAGAACTATATGGTTTATGATTACGATTCTGGGTTTCTGTTTTGCTCTGGTCCCATTGGTTTCTATACCCCTTTCTACCTTTTGGGATGTGAAAGTTTACTCTGTGACATTGTGTGCTGGCATCTTTACAGGGGGTCACAGAGAAAAGCTGGTGTGAAGTCTCAGAGACTTTAGACTTGTACTTTACAGCACGGCCAAAACTATTAGGACTTTGGCAACATTTAGAGATGCACTAAATGCATTTTGCATGAAGACATGTGCATGAGTCTTTTCGGGGCCAGTGGCCCCAAATATCATGGTTTATATCTATATGTCTCCCAAATCCTCATGTAATTTTAGGAGAGCCTTTTGGGACATGAGCTGGCTCGTTGGGAGGCCAGACTGGTTAGAAGAGATAGGTTACTGGAGGTCTGGCCTCAGAGGGTTCAGCCGGGGCTCATCACTTCTCTTGTCTTTCACTGCGCTATGGGCAGCCATCGTCCGCCATGCCTCTCAGCCATGCAGTCTTGAATTGCAGCCATCCAAGCATGAACTGAAACACAAGCCAAAATAAACTCCCTTAAGTTATTAGTGTCAAGTGCTTTATACCACTGATGAGAAAGTGACTAAGACAGCCTTGTTAATTCAATCCTTAGTAAATAAAAATATTTATTGACAGAAAGACCCTGCTGGTGGAGGTAGAAATCATGTAGCAAAGACTGGTTGGCTGATGTAGAACTAGAATGCAACTGAGCATTTTTCGTGCACTTAGGATAGGTGGATAAGTGCTTTTTTTTTTTTTTTTTTTTTTTGAACAGAAGAGCAAGTTAGTTAAGGCAGGTTAATCACAGACCAATGTGCTTCTCCCAGGCTCCAGTATTTTCATGGTGTGAAAAGCAACAGCTTGTGTAAGATTCTAACTAGATACACTTACTTAGGCACTGGTACAATGGGAAGGGTGACTCATGGTGGTCACTCAAGGGAAGAGAAGCAGCAGCACAGGAAGGCTCAAAGCTGTGCATATGCAAGTGTTTCCTTTTGTGTTTTTTTAATTTGTGTGTGTGTGTGTGTGTGTGTGTGTGTGTGTGTGTGTGTGGCCAGCTCAGCCCACCAGGGGGCGGGGCTGGCTGGCATGTGGTGCTGGGGGATTGAACCGCGGTCCCTGTGCTTTGCTAAGCTTGTTCTAAGTAGGTGCTTTAGACCACTGAGCCATCTCACCAGCCCTCCTTTTGTGTTTATTCTGGAATTTTTCAATTACAAATCATAAAAATGCAGAAGACATTATTTGAGGAAAACTTAATTCAAGATAAAACTTTTATTTTTGTATCTTATTAGGCTTTTTCTTACATAAAGGTCTAGAACAGATTTAAAAAGTTACATATGGCCATTTGCTGCTGGGAATATCTTGATAATATAACCAAGAGAAAAACATAAATGACTATTGGGGAATTTTTAAGTACTTGTAGAAATATAATTAGTTTAGAAAAATTTAATGTACAGCTTCCATATTTGAAGTAGAAGCAAATATTACAACCTCTAATGCTCTTTGCTGTCTGCCTTCCTCCTTCCTTCCTTTCTTTCTTCCTTTCTTTCTTTCTTTCTTTCTTTCTTTCTTTCTTTCTTTCTTTCTTTCTTTCTTTCTTTTCTTTCCTTCCTTCCTTCCTTCCTTCCTTCCTTCCTTCCTTCCTTCCTTCCTTCCTTCCTTCCGGTACAGGGTCTCACTACACAGCTCAGACTCATAGTGATCCTCCTGTTTCAGCCTCTCCAGCACAGGGGGCTGCCACAGCATGCCAGGGGGTCCAGGGCTGGCATGGCATTGTGGTAGTGGGGATCAAACCTGGGTACTTGCATTTGCCAGGCAGGTGCTTAGACCACTGAGCTATCTCCCCAGGCCTGCTGCCTTTCTTATTAAAGAGACACAGATATTTGTCTCAAGTTGTGATACTTTTAAAATAAGCCTTTAAAAAACTAAGAGGAAAAGCACAACATTTTTATAACTCTTGCTTTCAAAGATTTCCAACTTTATTATAAATACTCTTCTCAAAGAAATAAAAAAGACTGAACAATCAGCATTATGGTGTATGCCTGTAATCACAGCATTCTGGGAAGCTGAGGCAGGAGGATCACAAGTTTGAGTCAAGCCTGGGCAATACAGAAACTCCGAATGCCTTGGGGTTCAATATCGAGTATCAGGAAAAAAATAAGAGGAATTACTTGAACAAGTCCTCTTGGAAATTATAGTGTGATAACACTCAGAAGTCAAACTTCAAGTTAAAGCCCAAATATGACCAAAGTCTGTTATTTTCTAGGCTGTGGAAAATAATAACCTATTTGATAGTAAGCTATTGCTTTCTTTTATTATTGACTATAAAGAAGGTATGCTAAAAAGTCTGAGTACCTTTACTAAGAATGAGTCACATGTCCTTTGAAACGCAAGTATGGGAGAAGAGAACAACTGTTAATGTGCAAATGAGTTTCTCCTTGAAGGGTTAAGTGTTCTTGGTGCAGCGGCTATTAAATGGCACAGGACTTGGGATGCTACTTATTTTCCATGGTAGATATAGTTTTTAATGAAACATTTCAAAAATAGGGAAAAGTATATTTATCAGAGATTGCGATTTATTTATTTATTTTTGGTACTGGGGATCAAAATCAGGAACTTGCACTTGCCAGGTAGGCACTTAGGCTGAGCTATCTCCCTGGCCCCAGATTGAAATTTCAGATGACCTTCCATTGTCCCTTCATGTAATTAAATTGGCTGGTTCAGATATACAACATTTTTTTTTTTTTTTTCATAACCAGGGATTGAACTCAGGCTCTGGCAAGTACTTATTCTACTGAGCTCTCTCCCTGGCCTATCCAACATTTCTTTAATTTTTTTTCAAATTTTAATAATTTAATTATGACTTTTCCAGATTAGCATCTATCAATATGAATATGACTTTTCTCGATCAATATCTTGTGATCCTCCTGCCTCAGCCTCCAGAATGCTGTGATTACAGGCATACACCATAATGCTGATTGCTAATTTTTTATTTAGTTGAGAAGAGTATTTATATTAGATTTGGAAATCTTTGAAAGTAAGAGTTATAAAAATATCAACTTTTCCCTAGTTTTTAAGGCAGGGAAAGAGCTCAGTGGCCTAAGCACCTGCTTGGCAAGTGCAAGGACATGGCTTCAATCCCCACTCCTGGGCACGTTGAGCCAGCCACCGAAACTGGTCATGGCGGTGCACCCCTGTAATCCTAGCGCTGGAAAGGCTAAGACAGGAAGATCACTACGAGTCTGAGCTGTGTAGTGAGACCCTGTGCTAAATAAACAAATAAATGATTTTTAAAAATCTACCCAGTTTTTAACATAGTCATTCAATCTGTTGTGGTAGCATTTGGAAAATAATTTGTTTCTCAATTACTTATGGTTTTAAATTCCATTTTAAGTTTATGACACAATTTTATGATGTAATTTTCTTGGAACATGTGCTGGCAGACTGCAGTCATGGGTTTTTACTGAAGACAAGGGAGTTTAGTAGTTTATTTTGCAAATTATTATGAAGGAAGACTACACTATTCCAGGTTTTTTACACTGGGATTTGCCTCAGTGTCATGTTACAAGATGCTAAGAGGGTCAGTTCAGTTCATCACTCTTTGAGAGCTGCAGTGGGATCATTTTGCCCTTCCCTCTCAAGACCTAAAAATAAAGTGCTACATTGTTGAGTTTAAAGCGCCATCTTAATATATTGGTAGGTCTTATTTCTTGAAAACTAATTATTTCTTTGAAAGGAGAGCAATCAGATGAGCCAGTGGGTGGGCTTGGAATGATCATGTCAACAAAATAAGAAAGCATGCCAAGCTGAAAGTCTGGGCAAGTGTAAAGCTAAGAAGATCTTTCCTTAAGCCCTAGC
Source organism: Octodon degus (assembly GCF_000260255.1). NCBI lineage: Eukaryota > Metazoa > Chordata > Mammalia > Rodentia > Octodontidae > Octodon > Octodon degus. Next base: position 5,101,554 of record NW_004524691.1, on the reverse strand, counting down.
CCTACTCTAATTAGCCCCTAATGCAACAGGGAAGGCACCTCAGGTTCTGTACTTCTCCTTAATATCTAGCAGTCTCTGTTAACTCAGAGATATTGAGAGATATAAATCAAAGACATCAAATTAACTTAGCCAAAAACTTACTGACTTTCGTACTGACTCCAAAGAGCTTAAGAAATTTCTCAGTTGGTTTGATTGATTATTTCTGGGGAGGAACTCAGGGTCTCATGCATACAGGACAGGCACTCTATCACTGAGCTATACTGCTAGTCTTATTTGAGCAATTTAAGTAATCAGACTACTAAATAGATTCCTATTTATATGGGCAAATTATTTCTTCATTAAAAAATATTTCTTCAGGCCTTCTCTGTATATCAAGCATTACATCGAATTCCGGGGCTACAGTGGCAGCTAAAATAACTGAGAAATATAAAAGGGCATTTTCTCCAACTTAGGGGGAAAAACAAATTAATACATTGATAAATGTTCATTCTCATTATAAAAGCTTAAGATGATCATATTAATTGACAAAGTAGTCTTTTCTCCTTATTTACTCTTGCTCTGCTGTACAAGCTCAGATGTTTTCTTATCGAGACCTGTTTCCATTTTTCCACAATGGAGTTCAAAAGTATAAGTCATATAGGATGCCATTTAAAACTTGACTATAGTAATCTAATCATTGTATCAATTGAGTGATCAAGAAGTAGTTTAAAATCTCTTGTAATATAAGGAATTTTGGGATAAGAAAGGAAAAAGTAACATGGGTACAAGCATTTCATATCAATTCATTCAGAGTTCAGTACCTAAATGTCCTCTCATTATCTCTTTTCTAGTTTTTGGTACTATCTTACTTGCTCACTTAGAAGATTTTCATGTGATGTCCAAACCAAAGGGAGCTCTGGGGCGAGACTTAGCTACAGCAAATGAATCTTAACTTTTAGTCCCAAAATGATGTTTTCTAGGATAGTACAGAGTGGAAAAACAAAGGAGGAGACGTTCACTCTAACTTCCAGGGCTGTGTGACCCTTAATAGCAGATAGTTCTTCCCTGCAGGAACTAAAACTCTCTTCAGCTCACTGTAGAACCTTGTCATGGCTGACAAGAAGCAGTCATGAGAGGCTCTTGATGCTAGTGGGCACATCAGGATTTGTCTTATTCAGCCACTTCTCTACTAAGAGGAAGAAATTCCCAGTGCACAAGCAAGAACCTGAATTTTTGCAGAACGTTTGATAAGACTGAGAGGAGGGCTACTTACATCTTTCACAAGGAGATTGCTGCCTTAGGCTAGCATTGCAGCAGTTTTCCAGCCTGTTAGAAGAGTTATCAGGGAGATCTAAGTAGGTGGCTGAGTTTCTTTGGGTTCAGTACTGTTCAGTTGTGATCTTCAATTTTTAAACACGGGGGTGTTTTCTTTCTTCACAGCAAGTCCCCCTCTTCTGCCACAAAGGACCATATCTCTTACATTATCTGCATGTCTGCACTTCATATTAATCCTCCAAGGCAGGATTCCCATTGGATTCACCTGTATATCCCCCAATTTTATACTGTGCACACCACAAACTAGGTGCTTAAAACATTACTGAAAATAGTTAAGCCTGACTATAAAAAAGACCTGAGATTCATCAAATAAGCACACAATAAGTGCAGAATAAGCAGAGTTTCTTATGGTCTTGGAAGGGAGACAGATTATGGATGGCTGGGGAAAACGCCAGGATGAGGACTACTGAGCATGGAAGTTGAAGAAAATAAGTAAGAAGTACACTCAAGCTGGAGGGTAACTTCTCAGGTCATCATTCATGCAAGAATTTTCTCTACACTTCATTAAAATGCCTGCCAGGTCAAAACGTTCCTTTCTATGAACGTCTTTCTTTTATGTCACTTTAGAGAAGAATCAAAGTACGCAGGTCTGCTATTAGTATCCTCCTTTCAAGTGCGAGGATGGTGAAGCCAAGCAGGTGAATGATTCAAAGTGTCTTTTTATCTTTAGGAATCTGCCTCCTCATAACTACAGAGTGCCAAACAATGTTATTTACTAAATAATCAGAAATAAAACCTTAACTGGCATTATTAGCAGTCATCATTTTGTAAGAAATCAAGTGTTTTAAAAGCCACTTAATATCTCTTTTAAGTACAAATTGTTATTATTACTTAAATGTCATGAAAGGGATTGTTATGTTTTATAGGCTTATTATATTAGGACATTAAAGAAGACCAAGATGTAATATCTTGCTTGTGTTTGGAAGTATGTTTGATAGTACTCTATGAAGTTTTTCCCATAAAGTTTAATTTGGCTTGTGCAGTCATATTGTGGTTTTAGGCAGAAATACAGGTAAACAAAGTTAATAATACACCAAAAAGATGAAGGAGAGGAGTAGTCTTGAGTTCTTGCAGGGGCAAGTTTAATGCACTAAAAAAACAAAACAGACGACTTTCTATTCTCCATGAAATATTTAACTTTAAAATACAATCCTCCTACAGTTTAAGTTTGTATTTGGGGTACTTATGACAGGGGAACACTGGCGTTGAGTCTAACTACAGTGGACCATAATATTCTATCTTACAGATAAGGAACATTAGGCATATATATATTTTTTTAATAGGTAAAGAATTTTGATAATATGTTTCACACTTTATTCCCAGCCTTCTCCAGCTTAACTGGCTGCAAAGAATGAACTGTATGTAAGCAAAAACTGAAAAGAGCTGCAGTGTCCAAGGGGCTTGAGCTTAAAAAATATTAAGATATCTAGATTTTGTCAGATACATAAACAAAAACAATTTTAAAAAAGTAGTCATAATATAAAATAGCAGCTCCCAGTACTTTCTTCCAAGTTTGATCTTTTTCAGAAGCTGACTTAGTTCAGTTTGCCTCATTCTTAGAAGCCTCATCAAAATTCTCCGCAAGATCTGGAACTTTGTCATCACCCTTCTCTCCAGAGGCAAGCAGTGCTTTTCCATCCACAGATAGTTTGGGTGAGCTTCAGCCAGTTTCCTTAAGCTAGTCAGACTGTCTGCACCAAGCTGGTTCGAGATGCTGGGTAGCATTACTGTCATTGTTTTGTCGCAGCATGGCCTGTAATGGTGAAAGTGTTGGCTACCAAAGATGCCTGAACTTTTGGTTTGTTGAAGTGGATAACTGTTCCCTGATTTGTAAACATATTCACCTCTTCAATACCAGAGCTATTGTTTACCCCTAACTTCTTTAATGAGAACTGAAGTTTTCATCATCTGCTGTGGCCGTTCTATGAGCCACCTTCTTTCTGCGAGCAGTTCCTTTCCCACCAATGTGCACTTGTGTCTGCAGTTCGGCGAGTTTTTCCTGGTTCATATAGTTTCTTTCATCTTGTTGGATCAGATATGGGGCAGCACGGGGGACTAGGGCTGGCACTCAGGCGGTCTTGGGTAGACCAGCTGAGATTAGGTGCACACATGCAGGGACCCAAGATGGTAGCTAGCAACATTAGGCATATTGAGAACACATAGGCCTGGTTCTCTGCAGAATTACTAGTGGCCCAAATAATAATGTATGTCCTCACCCAGACTACTACATATGCTTCCTGAAAGCGTGATAGTATTTTTACAGCTTATAAGTTATACAAAGAATAAAATACAAAATATTTCAGAAAATTTAATCTACTTTTGAAGTCATTAAACATTTACTTAGGTACATTAAAAATTACACAAATCTGACTTCATATTGGATACTTCTATTTATGGCTAAGGAAAACAGAACCATAGCTTCTATTTAAAATAAGAAAATATGTATGAAAACAAGTATTTCCTCATTAGACTATTTTCTATACCACTTGTAATTGAGGGTAAGTTCTTTATAGTTTTTATTTAAATAGAAATTAAATTTTATAGTTCCAATCTAAAAGTGAGATCTGAATGAATAGACACTTCTCAGATAAAGAAGTAGAAACAGCAAATAAATATGTAAAGTGCTCAACATCACTGGTCGTTTGAGAGATATGAATTAAAACAACACTGAGATTCCATCTCATTCCAGAAGAATGACCATCTTTCAGAAGTCAGCCAATAACAAATGCTGAAGGGGCTGTGGGAAAAAAAGAACACTTCTCCACTATTGGTGGGACTATAGTTGGTACAACCACTGTGGAAATCAGTGTGGAGTCTTCTCAAAAACCTATGAATAGAGTAGTTCTCTTTGACCCAACTCTTCTCCTTGTTGGTATTTTCCCAAATGAATTAAAAGTATAATACTACCGTGATATATGCACACTCATGTTCATGGCAGCACAATTTGTAATACTTAAATCTTGGAAATAGCCCAAATGCCTACCAGCAGATAAATGGATAAAGAAGATGTGGATGTTTTATACGATGGAGTAATACTCTGCCACAAAGAAGGATAGAGACATTTCTAGGTAAATGGATGCACGCTGAGACTACACTCTTAAGTGAAATACATCAGACATGACATGTTTAAATATTGTACTGTTTCTCTGTTGTGAGAGACCAAAAATGCAAATAAAGTCTAAAATGTATAACATATTGGGAAATGGAAATGGAAATGTGCAAATGAGAGGAGGAAAAGGGAAGGGTCAAGGGAAAGGAAGGAAAGGAAAAGAAAAAAAGAACAGAAGGAAACGTGTCTCAGTTACTCTTTTCTCATGGGTGGACAAATAGCTGACACTCAAAATGAAGGAAGGAAAGGTTTATTTAGCTCACAGTTACTGGAAGTTTCAGTCCATACTCAGCTAGCTCCAAGGCAAAGTGCACAAGGCAGAGAGCAACCTTTCACAGCGGTGGCAAAAAGAAGAGGGCAAAGGGAGGAGTAGCAGCAGCTCAAGCAGCTAGCTTCTCTTCTCTCCTTGCATTGTAATGCAAATTACCTGTCCCAGAGCAGGTATAGCACTCATACCCATAGTCCCAGTGGATCATGAGTGAATCACAAACTCTAGAAGTCTGCCCATGACTGCATGAGGCTTTGGGGGAGACAACTAAACACGAAGCATAACAAAAGGAATGGGACTGGGTATGTTGGTGCACACCAGTAATCCCAGCAGTGGGAGGTAGAGGCAGGAGAATCACTATGAGTCTGAGCTGTATAGTGAGGCCCTGTGCCAAATAAATAAATAAATAAATAAATGATTTTTAATCTCATATTTATAACATAATTTGATTCTTATATATGTATATGCAATAGTTTTTAAATAATTTGACTCTTTTAAAGATAATTAAAAAAGATATATAATATAAAGTACAAATTACCTCTGATAAATGTTATCATTATTTATATCTCAAATGCACTAATAAAAAAATTAAGCTCCAGATCCATAAGAATTTTGTAGTACCAGAAATATAAGAAGATGGTTAAAATGTCCCGTATGTTGGTTATTCTACCCTAAAGTCCTTTTATGCTTAACCTATGTTCTGAGCTCAAGTCTTAACAGAGACTACACTGGAGTGAGACAGGATAACAGAAAAAGTGGAACAGGGAAATACATCTGCAGTTGAAAATCAGTTTCATAAAGTTGATTTCATAAAGCTCAAAGTAAGCTCAAGTAAAGTTCAAAGTCCTTATCTGTATTTGGATATTATTCAGCCACTAGAGAAAGGCATTCTCCAATGACAGCCTTATCAAAGTAATACTTAGGATTCCTCTGCAGGGAATAGCAGTTGATTAAGGAAGACTGAAGTGAGAACTTTTACCAGTTTGCTCAGAAATTATTTTTCCAGCATAGTTAGACAACTAGGTCTACCATGGGAAAATTAATTCTATGGGAATAAGCTGGGGTCTGCTAACAAGTTTCAAAGCAAGACATAGTAGAAGCTAATTTCTAAGCAAAGAACATCATCAGTTTATTTTTCAAGAAAAATTTTAAGTAAACATTCCTTCTTCGTATCTTTTAAATTTACTAGTACATGCTCTCAGGACATCACATCTGTGGAGCTGGGTGGGCCATGCGACTCATCTCAATTCCTTTTTCATTCCCTGTCTTTCCCCTACCCCCCCATCTCTTGATCCCCTTCCTTTTCTTGGGTATATGTTTGCAGTACATAATGTTTATAATCCCTAAGGGTTGGAAAAAAAAAAGAAATTGTGATATTTAACATATTTAACACTAAATATCATGCTTGTTTTGCTTAGGTTGTTTAGGATACTTGTTATTCCTAAATTCTTTTTTTAATTTTTATTTTTATTTTATTTATTTATTTTTTGCACAACCAGGGGTTGAACTCAGGCCCATACGCTTGCCAGGGAAGTGTTTATTCCACTGAGCCATCTCCCTGGCTTTTTTTTTTAAATTTTTAATAAGGTGAGGTAAAAGATGCAACAGGCATTTCTTAATCCCTAGTAGATAAAAATCTCATATTTGTAACATATAATTTTATTCTTATATATGTATAAGCAATAGTTTTTAAATAACTTGACTCTTTTCAAATTGTACATAAAACACTACTGAATACCATTTAACACTGATATTTTATGATTAGCTTTATTAATGGTATACATTTTCATGCATTTAAAAATTTTGCTATTCACAATGGTTGATTCAGTTCAAGTCAACAAATATTCAAGCTTACATGAGAGAAGGATGAAATGGTATTACGGTTTTATATAATAAGCTAAGTTGTTTTTAAGAATAAAAGTTAATATTTGGATTCAAAAACCTAAATTTTAAAAAGTTGGAGTTGATGTAACCAATATATTATTTAGGCCACAGGACTGCCCATTAATCTCTCTTGTCGGAGAGCAATTAATCTCTTGAACCATTTTTCCTCAGCTTCAGCTTTTTCAATAAATAACTGAAATAAAAAAGGAAAAGAAAAATATCATTATCTACCAATAACTTGCACTTGACTTAATATGATACAAATCACCTTTATGGAGTACATTTTTTAGCATAAGATTCAGATATTGTTTAATCCTTGATGACTACTTAAAGTCCATCTCTTTGGAATTATAAATGCTTAAAAAAATCTTAAAAGCACCGACATTAACACCCCTGGTTAACAATTTTCATCCTATGTTTGTGAGTTCATTTCCTACAACTCTTCTGAGAGGCAAAATTGAATTGAACTATTTAAGATGGCAAAATATGATATGACACATTCTTAGTCAAAGAACGAACTACAGCTAAGTCAGAATTAGAAGTTTCATATCAGATTTAAAAAAACCAACAACTTCTTTTTGCTTTTTTTCTCTTATACACAGAATACTACTACAAGTCAGGCCACATGAATTTGGTATATTGATTCAAATATAGGTAATAGGTTGGAAGACTTGTAGTCCAGTTGCCTAATATTAGTGAATAAGAATACATGAACTCATTTCCTCCAATGGCCTTGTTGGTGCTAGAACAAAAGAACAACACTTTAAATAAATAAACTTCACTTAACAAGAGTTCAGCTGACACTCATAAGGTTTAAAGATCTTACATTTGGATGAGCCAGAGAATTGTCATCTTGGTACTTGATAGCAGTTGGGATGCTGCTAGAGTCTATTTCTTTTTCAACGCTGGGTGGATCAGCAACTACAGATGCTGGTCCTGATACTGGAGTTGTAAGTTTCACTTCAGTAGGTTCCACTGACTGAAATAGTCAACACATAATAATTTAAACATAATCCATTTTAATATGTCTGTTGTAGATATTTCACATTGTACATGGTCTTTTGAGACTGGTAATTTCACTTAGCACAACGTTTTTAAGTTCGTCCATGTTGTAGCATATATCAGTATTTCATTTCTTTTTACTGTTAATATTTCATTATATGTATCTAGCACATTATTAATCCATTCATCAGCTGATGCATTCATAGGTTTTTAAAGGTTAGACAAGACATTTGCAAAATAAAAGATTGGAAAAAAATCGTGACACAGCCTGGTAAAAAATAAAATTAGTATTTCGTATACTGGCTTGCAAACTGCAGGTACTCAATTAATTCCACATTAATTGAGTGTTCACCTTGTGACATGTAGTACATTATAGACTGAGGAAACAAAGATTGATTAGTCATTGTTCCTGCATTCAAGGAGTTAACAGTATAGTGCTTATTCAGGTAAGTTTGAATATCTTTCCTGAGAAAGGAGGTGGCCAGGAAATTGACTCAAACAAGGTTGAAAAAATTAAGATAGATCAGATAAAAATCTCAAATTGAAAACTGAAGCATAATTTTACAAAGATAAATGGTAATTGACTGTATTATGTAGCCTTGTCCTATATCTATTTGTTTTATACCTATTTTCTATTTCTATTTTTTTTTAACTTATCTACTTCAGAACATTCACTTCTTTAAAGCATAAAGCAGATGTCACTGGGAAAAATTTCTGGATAATCATATGCATATAGTTAGTCCTTTCTTAATTTATCTTACAATTGGATATGCACCTATTTAACTAGTACTATTGAGCACTCCTAATGCTAAATACTAGTCCACAGGGAGAATAGAGGTGTGGTCTCTGAACCAACTGGAGATTATAGGTTGATCATGGAGCTCATCATGTCATAAACAAATACATAATAAATATATAATCACAAATTTAGTGTACTATCAAAGGATAAATAAGGTGCTAATACAGCAAATGATGGAGATTGGAGAGAGGGACCTATTTTTAGAGTGGGTGGTTAGGAACATCATCAAGAAGTAAAAGTTTACACCTGAAGAATGAGAGTATATGGTACATGAAGAAAAAGAGAGGATGTGCTTTGACCAGGCAGATCAGTGAGAACAAAGACCCGAGAGGACAAGGTCAGAAAGGAGGAGGCCACAGTAGTTTGTAAGCAGCAAAAGGGACGCTTAGACACTGCAACCTAGAATTTGGGTCACTGCCTCCTAATCTCAGTCATGCCACTACTGCATGGAGGTCACCCCCCCACCACAGCAAGAAAATGATACCATGCAGAAAGCTGGGGAACTGTGGGGCTCATCTTTTGTTTCCCTTTTCATAAGACTGTCAGCCTGTTCAGTACATGAAAACAATCATAATTCATAGATCTAGCCAACTCTTATAACTGCTTATGGGAGAAGGGAAAGTTTGGTATCAGTCATTTATTCTGTAATGATTGGTAGCAGAAATCAACTTTTTTTTTTAATTTTTTTTGTGTACACATGTAGTTTTATTGTAACAAAGCAACTTGTACACTTTGAACGTTTAAAACTGCGCATCACCTTTTCCTTTCCAGTGAAAACAAAGTAAGAATTTAAAAATAAACCAACAAAATTACAATAGAGAATGTCAATTCCAAATAAGACCCTACAGGTTCTGCTGATTCTCCCATTGAGTGGCAGGGCTCAAGTCATCATTAAGAGAATTTTATTTTAAAAGTGTCATCTTAAACTGCAAGGATGTCTGTTAATGTCACAATTAAACATGCCAAAGGAGAAGCCATGTTGTCAAATGCCCGCTTAACCCACCCAAACTTCTCAAACCCACCCTTTGCTGACCTTCTATACCCCATTTTTAAAAAATTTTTTAAATCTTTTTTTAAACAAGAGAAAGTAGACAGGTACATGTTGGTAAATGCTAACTGTTCATATTCACATAGAGACACAGTGTAATCTCTGAGCCCAATATACAGAGAGGAGGAAGAAAGCTAGAATTCTATGCACTACTACACAGGGGCCGAGCACCCTCCAGCTTCCAGCAGAGCGAAGAGCGCGGGGCGGAGAGTTTTCTTTTTTCCCACAGAGCACGGTGGTGTTGATTCCAAAAAGTTTGTGGAGACAGGAGGGGATCGAAATGGATTGAGAACAGAAGGCTGTGGAGATCCTTGTCCCACTGTATTCTGCAAGGTTTCTCCCCACAAAGTTAAGTCGAGAACCATGGTGTTTGAGAAGAGAGACCTCAAGAACAGGGCGACTGAGCACAAGGGGGGAAAAAGACTGCAACTTGCTCCCAGGGACTGGAGAAAATAAAAAATAAAAAAAAAATTTTTTTTAAAAAAAGGAAAAACAAGAAGGT
>NW_004524691.1:5056684-5090578 GCF_000260255.1 Octodon degus | reverse complement strand
CTCCCGGCGCGGCTCGCTCGCCCTCCCCCTCGCTCTCTCGCTCGCTCCGCCCTCGAGGCCAGACGATCAGGGAGGGGCGGGGGGCGGCGTGCCGGGCCCCAGCCGGGGCTCCTGCTTGCGGAGGGGAGGCGGCGGCAGCGAGCGGGCGGGCGGTTCAGCTCCCTCACTCGCGCTCCGCGCTCCAGCTCGCTGCTCTCTCTCCCTGAGCCGCCTCCTCCTCCACCTCCAGAAATCAACTTTTGATGTCAAGATCCACCTCTTCTTTTTAGGATGTATTTTGCTAAATTAAAAACACTATTTAAAATCTTAATGTTCATGGAAGTTGTTCTGTATTCACAGGAGAGATCCATACTCTTGTAGAAAAAAGGCCCTCAAATGGTAGACCTCTGAGCAGTCAGCAAGTAGGTTTAGGAATGCTGGCAAAGTAAGAGAAATCTACTATACGAATTGTTTTCAAAGGGGGTGTTACATATAGTAAGTCTAAAACTTAGTGTTAATTTTAAGCATAATACTAATTTTTATAAATATTTAAAGAAATACTGAATTTGATTTGGCAGGTTCCTTTTTATATTTCAGAGCCAGTAATCTCCCCTCTAGATTTCCAAAGATTTACATGTTTCTAGTACACTGGTCCTACAAAGCAGAGGATCCCAAGTAATATAGTAATCCTTTAAAAAACTGAGGTTGTTTAATAGTAAAGTCTGGTATTCTGTGTGGGGAAAAGTGGGAAGAATGCCAATCCACTGAGGTCTAAGAAATTGATTTTTGGTAGTGTATATTGTCCTGTAGTAACTATAGGAGCTTGTAAATGTAACTGAACACATCTGATATATAGGGCTTAGCTACGAGACTGGCAGTCCATGTCCAACTACCTTAAGAAGCTATGCAGTGCTGCTATTGTCAAAGATGTGTATCTCACTTCTTCAGGTCAGAGAAATATAATTCTACTATACACACCAAAATAATCGATTTTTTTAAAAAAATGTATTTGGTACAGGGTCTCACTCTGCCGCTCAGACTTATAGCGATCCTCTTGTTTTCAGCCTCCCCGACTCTGGGATTGGAGGCATGCACCACCACGCCCAATCTCAGCGGTGGTTCAGCGTGCCCAGGGGCAGGATGGGTGCAGCATGTGGTGCCTGGGATTGAACCCTGGTTGCTGCGCTTGCCTAAGTGGGCTCTTAGTCCTTGAATTCTGTTTTTAGCTATATGATAGATTAACATTTTTTTGAGAAGTAAATTATTTTAAAATTAGCAGATATAATAACTTATTCCTTCTTTTTAAAAAAATTTTATTTATTTATTTATATGTGTGTGTGTGGCCAGCTCAGCCCACCAGGGGGCGGGGCTGGCTGGCATGTGGTGCTGGGGGATTGAACCGTGGTCCCTGTGCTTTGCTAAGCTTGTTCTAAGTAGGTGCTTTAGACCACTGAGCCATCTCACCAGCCCCTTATTGCTTCTTTTTTAAGAGAGGAAAAGTACAAGAGAAAATTTTGCCTTAATGATAAATCTCAACATGGATACTGCCACAAGTTCTGGCCATCAGTGACACTGCCACCTGGTGATTCTGTTTGGAAAAATTTAGTTTTATCATGCACTTCCAAGTAAAAAAACAAAAGCCTATGCTGCCTAGGACTATTTACTCTCCATCTGAACACAGGCTGATTTTTTCTCAGATATATTATTAAGACTAAGTAATTGATACTAAGCATATCAAGGACATCTGTTTGAAAACAAACTTCATCTTGGCTCTTAAAGTTAATGAAGTAGCAGGAGCTATCAGATTCTCTATCCACTCAGGCAAAAGAAATATGATTTCAGAGTTCAACTAGTTAAATCAATATGTGTTTCAGGAGACACAGTGTCTAGCATGTCATTGGTAATAGTCATTTTCTTCTTGTAATAGATCTTACATTAATTAGTGGAATTAACACAGCTGAAGAAAGACTGTACCAATGGAAGGGGTGGTTGGTACAGAATATTCTCTATTAGAGATATAAACTTCATACCACAGCTGTAGCACTATCCAGAAGGGAAAGTTGTTGAAACCTGGGCATAGTAATGAAGTCCGTAAGAGAGTTAATCTTTGCTATGTATTAGGGATTTACCATCATCTCTCCCTATGGTTTGAATAAAATGCTCAAGATTATTTACTTCTTTTTGCTAAGTAATCTCCTGATAAATAATTCAGCTTCTTGGGCAACTTGAATCCTTGCATTATATTGCACACACAGACATTTCAGAAACTAGAAAGGGATGTCATTTTCTAAACTAACAAATTGTCCTTTCTTATATTTCCGTCAGTGAGAATTTATTCATTGTTCACCTATCACTTACTTATCATTTGATCATTTCAAAATGTAGTTACTAATAATGCAGTTCAATGTTGGAAGTCCAAAACTTTAGAGTGCTGTCCATGCACCAAGGTAAATGCTGTCTCCTGAGCCTTTTTAGCACATTTTCCTGTTGAAACTATTTCTTACCTTTCAGTGCATGCTTTTTCGAAGAAAAGGTATTGAATTAAAAATAAGTTTAAAGAGAACATTTATAGTATCAAATAGGAAAAAGGAGATTTTTGAAGAAAATCCACCATATTAACTATAAAAGAATATTTTCACGAAAAGAAAATACATAGTGATTATGAGAGAGCCCAGTGAGAACTGAAAAGTCTCAGTAAACTTTAGGAAACAAATACTAGGAAAGTCAATTTAAATATAAATTATAGTACTTTTATTAGGACAGATGAACGTGCTTACAATATGCAACAATAAGATAGGTAACTATACTTACAAATGTCCATTTCATAGCTCCATGATTTAGGAATTATGATGAAAATGACCAAAATTTAAATGCAATCAACACAATGACAACTCACGGACCATAGATCATCCCATGCTGCTTAGTTCTGTGCATGGTAGGTATCACATACTCAAGTCACGTCTTGTGAATGAATTATTTTTAAAAAATGGAAAAGAATACTTTCATATCATTAGTAAAAAAGGAGTGCTAATGCAAATAACACATCAATTTTCACTTGTTAGGTCAATAAGCACACAAAAGCCAGACAGGACCTTGAGTTAACCACAGTGTCAGACACAGTCATTTCCTAGCACTTTTGAGTGGAATTGGAGCTGGCACAATATTTGTGGAGGCTGAATCTGGAAACATGTTAAACAATGTAACCTGTAACAAGTAACTCCATCTTGAAAAATTTAAGAATGGATATTTATAAACATATGCATAGTATCTCACAAATTACAACTACTTAAATATGCAATATTGGAGTAAAAGTGAATTATTATATTTGCCCTCAGGATATTTATAGCCATTAATATATTTATAGATATATAATACTTTAGAATAATTATAATTATGTTTTTAAAGAATACATGTATTTTGCTTTTTTTTTTTTTTGGTGGAACCGGGGATTGAACTCAGGCCCTTGCGCTTGCCAGGGAAGTGCTTATTGCACTGAGCCATCTCCCCAGCCCAAGAATACATGTATTTTGTAGACTGCCTTTTCCTAGTAAACACATTCTAAAAGCAATTGTATTAATGAAAGGATACATAAAAAATTGAAGAGAAATAAAATGTCAAAGCTCCTTTTATAGCAGTTGACTAAGATAAACACTTGAGCAAAGGATGGAAATAGAAGTTATTCTTTGGGTAATAGTTTTAAAGTTCTTTTCTAACATTTATCTGTGAATTCAAAAAGTAGATTATATTTAAAAGATAACTGTATGTTCAGGAAATGTAGATTACTGTAAGAGAGCCATCAGGTTGACATTTTGGTCTTGGAAATTATAATAAAAATGGCATCAGATTCCCTTTTATACTGTATTTTTGTACCAGTTGAGCTGATTTTCTCTGATTGATTCTCAATAAAATTCTCTCAACCTACTTTATCTATTAGAAGAAGCACTTGCATCTAACTAAAATCTACTAATAAAGCATATCATCAGTTGGAATCCAAAGGCTTATTCATAATGTTGTTAGGATAACTTACCTTTTTGACTTCTTTACTTGATCTGAAAGTTTGCTGTACAAAAGAATCACTTTCAATAGCTTCAATTTCTTTAACTCTTTTTACTTGTTCTACCAGGGTGGCTTGGTCTAAAAAAAGAGTGTATTTTGGTGTAAGCATGTTAATAACACAACACCTAAACACTGTTTTTTTTCTAAGAACCTTTACTACTTATAAAATTTAAAAGGACTGGAGAGATAGCTCAGCGATCTAAGTGCCTGCCTGGTCAGCGCAAGGACCCAGGTTCAATCCCTGGTTCAATGCATTCCAAACTGGCCCTGTGCTGAGCCAACCACAGAGACTGGGCATAGTGGCAAATGCCTGTAATCCCAGCACAGGGGAGGCTGAGCCAGGAGGCTCATTACGAGTCCAAGCTGTGTAGTGAGACACTGTACCAAATAAAATTAAAAAAAAATAAATGATTAAAAAATTTAAAGGGATGAAAAGGTACATTTCAGCAATAAGAATAAATTTTTTTTCCTTTGAGATTCACAAATATAACATTCACAGGAACCAAGTGTCTCACCTAAAACCTAAAATATTGCTGAGAAGGCCCTGCTAATTACTTTTCTTTGTATTTTAGGAAAGGGTCTACAGGGTGTTCAGGGTCTCACTGAGTAGATCGGACCAGTAGTGATCCTCCTGTTTACAGCCTCCCAAGAGCTGGGATTACAGGTGCACGCCACTATGCCCAGTCTAAATTGCTGCCTCAGCGTGCCCCAGGGGTGGGGCCGGCATGGCAGGCAGGCCCGGAGATGAAACCTGCTGAGATATTTGGTCAGCCTGGCCCTGCTAATTACGATCTCAGTTAATCTAGGCCAATACAGGAGAACTTTAAAAATTTTTAACATTTTATTATGGAAATATATATAAAAGGGATAAGAGCACCATGAATCTTAATTTCATTTCTGAATCCCATTACTCAATTTCTAAAATCATTAACTTTCTGTTACTCTCATGTAATCTATCCATTATCCCCTCAATATGTTTTCTGGGGGCTGGGGATTTGGCTCAGCGGTAGAATGCTTGCCTAGCAAGCTGGAAGCCCTGGGTTCGGTCCTTGGCACCAAAAACAAAAACAAAAAAATAAAATAAAAATATGTTTTCTGGTGGGAACCCAGAATACTGAACAGTATACCTCAAGAATAATATGACATTATTCTTGAGTAACAGGCATCTCTGGCAAACAAGGGCTTAAAATAACAGCAACAAAACATTATTTCATACTTAAAATTATTATCAACAATTTTCACTATCATTTACATAGTTCATGGCTAATTTACAATAATTTTCCAAAAAAAGACTTTTGTAATTCCCTTTTATGAAACATACAGACAAGGGTCATGCATTCTACTTGTTTGATGAATACCTTAAATCTCTTTTCATTTTTAGTCCATTATACTTCCCTTTCATTGCCATTTATTTTGAAGGAACTGGATCATTTGTTCATAAAATTTTCTATACTCTGGGTGAATGGTTTCACACTCATAGTGTGATTTAACATGTTCTTAAATTACCCATATTTTGTGTAGATGAGTAATTAGATCTAAAGGTCTGATTACACTTAGGTTCAAATTCTTTTCATCACAAAATTACCACAGGTACTGCTATGTAATTCCTTTTGCATCATATCAGTATATACCTGTCTTCCCCCATGATGTTAGGATTGATCAGTGGGTCCAAGGTGTTGTCATTTTGACCCTCCCCTTATAAAGTTTGTTATTGTTCTTTCACACAATAATCTGATTGATTATTGCTTCTTACATCAATTGTTTCAATACAAGTTGTTGAATGGTAATTTCCTAATCTTACTATTTCTTCCCTCATTTATAAGCTCTAATTTTTTTACAATGAAAAACTTAAAACTCATCAATTATTTAATGACTATGAAATATAGCCTGTATAGAAAAGTCACAAAAATGTTTAATTTTTCCCTCCTGTATCCATTTTTGTTCAAAAATGACCATCGTGAACTCAGAATACTTATATACAGTATTGACTACATTTCAGTCTATGGTAATTATCTTCCTACTTTGATGCTTAAACTGTTTTAACTGTCAGCAGTTGGAGCTTCTTTAAATTGGCTTAACAATCTCTTACAGTTAAGGCATGACATGATGTGCTGTAATCATTATATGGTTCCTGTCCTAGACATGAACATTTGTTATTTCTCCCAAAAGTGTGGACTCCTTTAATGGGGAATGGTATTTAGATACAAGAACCCACATACTAGGGGTATTTCTTGTCACTAAATTGGCACTGCTTCTCAGTGTTTTGAGTAAGTAGGATGGGAAATACATACTTGTGAAAGAGAAAAATTATTGTGAGAACTCACATGCTGACACTATCAACAAAATTAAAGAACTTTCTTTTAATTTTACATTTAGATATTTGGGTATTTTATATTTGGTATTTTCCTTTTAGGCCTAAATTTTAATCATCAAAGGTATTCATTTGGTTTTCCTAATATGTATTAGTTTCAAAATAATAAGATAACCATTACAATTAATAGGGTATGTCAATATATTTAAATTTTTTTCCATAATTTTATTGAGAAACAAATGAGACAGTTTCAAATCAAATTGGTAGGACAGTTTCAATAATGAACACATTGCATACATTCCTCCTAGTGGTTAATTAAAATTTTGAAGTTTAAAAAAATCATTTATTTATTTAGTACAGGGTCTCACCATGTATCTTGGACTTGTACTGATCCTCCTGGTTCAGCCTCCCCAGTGCTAGGATTACAGACATATGCCACCATGCCCAGTTTTGGGGGCTGGTACAATTCACCTGGGGTTCCGGGCCTGTCATGGCATGTGGTACTGGGGATTGAACCCAGTTCCTTGCCCTTGCCAGGAAGGCACTTAGACTGCTAAACTCTCTCCCCAGCCCCCTTTTTGACGTTAGGATTTGCTCTGCTAATAATACTCTGAAGTGACTTAAAATTATTCTCCATTTGAGGCTGAAAATAGGAGAATCACTATGAGTCCAATTTGTGTAATGAGACCCTGTAGACCATGTACTAAATACATTTTAAAAAAAATAGTTACTGATTATCAGATGTCGCTTCATGATTTAAGGGTAAAATTTAAAACACCATCATTTAGAGGGATGTTCGTTTCTCATAAGTAATCATTCTTAATGTTATTTGGGTTTATCTTCCCAATGTTTACTCCTGAAAATATATGTATATATTCTCTTCTCACTTATTACA
This sequence comes from Octodon degus, assembly GCF_000260255.1. Classification (NCBI taxonomy): domain Eukaryota; kingdom Metazoa; phylum Chordata; class Mammalia; order Rodentia; family Octodontidae; genus Octodon; species Octodon degus. The sequence continues at coordinate 5,083,337 of NW_004524691.1, read as the reverse complement.
CAAAATTAATACTGTATACTATATACTCTTATATATATTGTATTTCTTCACTCAATCTCTTCACTAAACTAGCAGGTTAGATTTCCTGCTTTTATTTTGTACCCACACAATGGCCCTTTACTGTTTTAAAATTTTTTTACCATTGCCTATTAATGGATGACTTCATTTTGCTTTTGCTTTAATAAACAATCATATGCATGTGCCATTTCATCAGTTTGCATTTCCTTTTTCACATATGTATCAAGTGAGCAGAAAATGTGTACAGTGATTCACAGCCTCACTGCTTAAACTTGCTGAAATCCAATACAAATACATAGTTGAATTAAAAGCCACTCCATACTCAGCTAAAATTTTTGAGATTTAGATACTGTGGGTAATTACTAGATCCACTTTTTTATTGTATGTTTTGATCACACCTCATATTGGATCCACTTTTTAAACAAATGAATACAGTCACTGGTTTAACAAAAAGGTGGAATTATTTGCATCAAAGAGAGTTTTACATCCTGGCAGTTCTAAACTGAAAAACTTAAATGCTGCATAGACATAATTATAAAAAATATGAAAATAAATTTGATTTCAAGAGTTGAACAAAAATTAACATTTTATTTAAAATACTTATCTCAACTTTTGGTCTTATGCAAGCTTCAATTTACTTATATAAAATAAAGTTCCTCTGAAGAAGGGCCCCTAACAACTGTAATGCTCTTTTTTCCTGTGAGAAATGGCCTGGAATGCTAGAAGTAGCAGCTGCTGCAGATAATATTCCCATCTTCGGACAATACATTTTCCTACGTAAGTACTGTCATTAGTAGAAGAGCAAACAGTTCCATGTGCTTTCAAATATAAGCTTATCTAGGTTTTAATTTCACAATGTATTAACTGAGGATGTTGAATTGAGAATATTTTTGTGCAGCTAATTAATCAATACTAAAACATCCCTAACAAGTGGGTACTTTCAAAATTAATGACATCAGAGTAGTATTAATATAGTGAAGTCAATGGGTATCAGTCCACGTGATTCAACTTCAAAGTCCACATTTGTTTATATAGGTCCTAATTAGTTTCACTAGGATTCTTTCGCCATCTCTAATTCCCAACCAAAAGACATTATTTCTGACTTCAGGATGATGTCTCATACGTATCAACTACTGGAACTCTTGGGTTTTTACCATAACATATTCTCTCATTTGGATTTGCAAAGCACATCATTAGTATTAGATGTCAGAGGTGAACTTACAAACAGTACTGATGTCTAAAGCTTTCAGTGTTTGTAGCTTTAAATTTGGAAACACGACCAGCTCCTAATACAAATAAAAGTGTTATCATAGAAGCTGGCCAAAGGGCCAATATGCTTATTAAAACAGCATTGTAGAAATTATAAAGGAAAGAAGGGAAAAGATTAGAGAAAGCAGAACATTGTCTTTGTGCTTCTTTAAAAATCACCTCAGAACTAACAAAGTACAGGGCACAGAGAAGCAATCCAGTATGCCTGACTCACAGTATGAAAATAAACCAACATAGCTTTTATCTTTCAATGTGGGAACCATTTGACTTGTTGTAAAGGACTGATAGCTAAATTAAAATTTGAAAGATTCCTGATATTTTCAGCCTTATAATAGCTTAGCTCTGTGCTGTGTGAAAGCAGTAGACATAAAATATATATTAAATTGCTTCGTACTCAGAATTTTAATACCAATGTCCACAAATGCATGTCTCAAGTATAATCCTGTCATTTTAGAAGCAGAAGAAAACACATCAATAATGTATATTACATGCTATAAATTCAGCTTCTTATGTTATACATGCCAATTTATTTAAAAATCCTGAATCAATTTTAAGATTGGGAAAAATGTGAATTAAAACTAGTTTTTACAGGAACACCTAGCCTACAAAACATCTTGTCTTTATTTTTATCTCCTGGCAGATGTAGATTACAAGTTCATTGTTACTGGGAGAATCAAAATTATATGATTCGTTAAACCATTAATATGGTAAACATGAAGCAAAATTATCCATTAGCATTTAATGATTTTTTTATAAATACACTATTGGTAGTAAAATGACCTCCATATGTTTTTCAGTAAATTGGTATGTATTTTACAGTAAAATAAAAAATAGAATTAGAAATCCATGTCACCAGAGACCACAAAAGTCAATATTAATTCATTGCACTGAAAATAATTTTGTTTTTTATGATAAAAATAAAAAAATTGAAATGTTTTATTAGTTACTGTTGAAGTTACATTATTATAAATTTGGCTCTCCCACTACTTAAAGTTTTATTTGGCATCCAATTTCACGTTATAATATCTACAGAGTTCTTTGAATATATCATGAATTGGTATACAAATTTAAAACTACTAAATAAAAACAAGACCCAATATAAATGTTTCATTTCAAAGACAAAAATTTTAGTCTGTTATACTTATTTGTAGATTACAAACATATGCCAAGATCCTCTAATAACAAAGCTAAGCTGGTAACAGCAGATGGCACTATTGCTCTGGATGTAATCACAGAATAACGGCAACTTGATTTTCATGAGATACCTTAAACTCATACAAAGAACTCATCTTCAACTGATTCCTTTTGAATATTAATATTTTATGAATTTCCCCAAAGTTAAATGCATCTTATGTTATAAAGAATTTGGGTCAGTTGGCCCAGCTATTCAGTTACTTATAATGCGCTTCCAGGAAAAAAAAATTTATATACTAATAGTACTGCTACAAACACATGAATAATACAAAAGAGTATCTTATTATCCGATTAAATTGACTCAAATCTTAGTCAAGAATGGAAAATATCTATGAAATTCCCTTTTATGGCACAAGATAGATATTTAAAAACCAACCTTTGTAATGTAAAACATTTTCAAGTGTTTTACAAGAATGGAAAAAAAGGCAACAGCAAATTTACATGGTAAAGCCGGCTACTCAATAAAAATTTTGAGCACATAAACTGTTTCATAAAGCTTATGTGGGATTCTAAAGTTATTACAACGATTTCTCATGAATACAAATTAAAAAAAAATACAGCCATTGCTTTCTTACCTTTTTAAACAATATGTTTGTTTCTTTAAAAAATTATACAAAGCATATAATCAGAAATCCATCCAGTCCCAACATTGAAAGTTGCTCCTACGATCAATGTCCCTGGGAATAAAGTTCAGGAAGTGATGCCCATAAAACTTGACAGACTAGAAACTTTCTTAGGTGGAATCTGGCTTGTCTGTTAAGTCTTCTGGAAATTTATGCTACAATATCAAAGTATGAAAGTCATTCCCCCCTGGGGTACAAGACAAACTCACCTTGCATTAAGTTGTTTACATCAGGCTAAGAAATAGAAATAATTTTAATGTTATTGTACCAGTGAAAAATAATTTTGGTTAAACATTTGAATAAATGCAAGTGATCTAGGTATCCAGACAACCTCCACACTGAATGCCTTGTTTAGTTTTCTTACGTCTCACCTTTTCCTTTCTTCTGAATGTCTGTTTTGGCGACGCTTTTCCTTGCCACCTCCAAGAAAAAGGCCTCTTTTACAATTCATTTAGCTCTTAGTAAATGCTATCTTACTCTGATACTATCTTTTTTTTTTTTTTTTTTGTAAATGAAAGCTTCATTTCCCTGGCTAGAAGGGAAATACTCATTGCTACCTCCAGAGTTTAGTGGAGGATCCTCTATTATTAGTAAGCAGTGAATGTACACTTATCAAATAACTGAAAATTAAATGACATTAAAGTAATACCATTAAAAGAAAACACAATGGGGGAACTTAAAAGATTAGAAATTGTAAGTTTTTGTACCTTAAAAAATTAAATGTCAGGCAATCCCTAGTTTTAAGGGTTCTTGGTTCACTATGTCTGGGTTAATTCCTCTCTCTGTTGTTAGTAGCTGTTGTAGGCTTGAGTAAATAGTTCAAGCTCAGCTTTCTTGTCTGTGGCATAGGGACAGTAAGGGCCCAAACATGACAGTGACTGAGATTCACTCCCCACACTTTGCCTTATTCCATTCAAATATATGGTCATATTCAATATACACACCAGGAATTTAGATATTAAGAGTTTTTTCTTTATGCAGTTTATATTTTAACATGGAAGACAAACAATGAATAAACAAACAAAAATACATAATTATGGAAAATATTTTTGTTTATTTATTTAATTTTTTGCAGTACTGGGGATTACAGGACCCTGCCCTTGCCAGGCAAGTGCTTATTCTACTACACTGTCTTCCCAGCCCATAACTAAGGAAAATAGAGTAGAATAGAAGGCTAAAGGAGGACAGCTCTTCCTGTTTAGGTAATCAGGGAAGAGCTCTGTGAAATGGTGACATTTCTGCAGAGACAAAGGTGATGTGAAGCAATCACTATGAAAAGTGGGGAGATAATACTCTGCAGAGATAATAGCTGAGTGCAGAGCTAGGGAATCACTAAAAGCACTTAATAAATGATAGCTATTAAGTGCTAAAGTGCTCATTTGGTAGTAGTATTAATGACATGAAAGTTGGCTAAAAAGTTAGACTACATACATTTCTAACAGTATAGTTGAACAATTTTTTTTTTTTTTTAATTTGGTGCAGGATCTCGCTACACAGTTTGGACTGGCAACTTGTTTGGGTTTAGCCAGGTAATAACTGGCTTTGACCGATATATTTTGTGGTATACATTCATTCATGTGGGATGGCATGGAAGACTAGAAGAAGCGGAATGGAAGCAGTAGACAATAGCCTAAGCACATCTCTGTCAAGGCCCAAAAGGCCCATCCCAATCCTATCCCACCTTGACTCACTGGATGCTCTGAGGCTGAGTGGAGAAGCAGAATTTTTGCTGATCCAGATTGCAGTGATTTGCTAAGTAGGACCTTTTGTCATTTGTTCATAGCTGTCTTATAAAATGAATTACACAAAATAGGAATAAACCATGTTTTAGTCTAGCGTGAGTAAGTCTACAGAAATTTTGATTTTGAATAAAATTTTTAATATTTTACTAGTGGAGAAAGTCAAAGAAACTAACTTTTCATTTAAATAGTTGTTTAAAAAGTCAGATGAGCTTTTCTAGTAGCAGAAACAGTCAAAGAAGCAGCAATGAAAACTTACTATTTAAGGCACTCTGTGCTAACTACCTCCTAAAAATTGCTCATTTAACTATCAGAACTGCATGAGACAAACCTACTCTTCTCAGAGTAAAGATGAGAAATTGAGGTTGATGAATAATTTACCAGTCACATCATTAGTTGGTAGCAGAACTGGGATCAAATCCCTGAATTGAGATTTAGCAATTATTTCCCAATGAAATAAATTTTGCTCAGCCCTACCACCCAACAAATTACCTCCCCACAACATACTTATCAGAAATAATAAATGTTTTTGGTATTGTTCTGCATTTCAATATTTATTCACTCAGTAAAATAGAATATAGCCTTATATAGAGGAGGGGTCATATATTATCTTGATCTTCTGGCAGTATGTTGAAGCGGGATCATGGATATATACTGTTAAAATCTTTCAAATCTAAAAAAAAATGTTTAAAGAATTATACATGTCATTCTCAAATGTTTTGTAAGTGAATAAAAAGTTTCCAGAAAATGTAGCATTTCTCCCTTCGGCCAATAAAGAACCAAAGTAGGAAATTATCACTTCAGAGTTGTTCATCAGTAGTACAGCAAGTGTTACAAAAATAAAATGACTTCTGTGAATTTGTCTAAACCAGCAAGCACTATGCAATCCAACTGCATACACTATTGCTTTATGCTTGTTCCAAATCTAATAAGCCCATGTAGTTAAAGAGTGCAAAGAAATAATAATTCTAATAACAGTAAAGCTATTTGAAGTTTTCTTATTTTAACTGGGTAGAAAAAAGGAATATAATGTGAGGTATAACAGGTGAGGCTATAGAATCTACAGCTGCTGTTCACTGTCCATTTTAATTTTAGAATTCTTGTTGACTCTAATTAAAATTCTATAGATGGAAGAGTAGTGTGTTTCTAAGGAACTCACAGTGAATGCTGTCTGCCAGCCATCTCCAAACACCCCATAACCACACACAACTCGCCTGTCAGGAGAGCTAATGCAGACATCGCAGGGCACACCACATTTGTCACTGTGGCTAATATCACAGATACGCAGCTCTTTTTTCTTAGCACACAAAAGCAAGATATGTAATTCAATGCTCAATTTACCCTTGTCTCGCAGGAGATTTTTCCCCGCTAATTGATAGAAATTAAGCCATTAATCAAGCCACTAGCCATCATTCAAACCAGGAAAGATGAATACAAACTTTCATCATAACCACCTTCCCCATTTTAGTGTTCATTAGCATTAATTTTTAATGCAATTATGCTATTCTTTTACGCTGAGCTCATAAATTACTGCTCTTTTGTTGCTGGCTGGCCTTGTAAAATCCAAACTAATGCTTTGTGTTCGGATCTTAAAGGCAATTACTAGGTTCTTCTATCTTTTAAATCTTTGCATTCTCAATAACCTTTATATATAACGAACACCCACAACTGACTATGCTTGTTTTTTAATGCCTCTATATAAATCTCTGTGAATATATAATTAAATTTGTCTATCATAAACATATAAACACATACCACATAAATTTAAAAATGTAGGTATTAATATAAAAATAAGACTTCACAAATTCCTCTTCATATTTAGCTTCAAATGTAAGGCTTTCTTTATGATTTTTGTGGTAAAAATGTAATATATTATTCTACTCAAGTGATACTTTCCATAATAAACTAGAGAAATAGTGAATTGGAGAACAGTTTATAATAGTAACTGACTATTATAAACATATTCAAGGGTAAAACTACCAATAGAATAACAAATTTCAAATCTCTTAGTTCCATTATTGACAACTAAAGTATTAAGTTTAAATTGTCATTTAAAAAATTGTACTGAAACTTGGTAATTAATGAGACAGAAATAAAGAGTAATAGAAGGTTGAGAATCATTTATCCAAAAGTATGTTTGTAAGTGCATATAACTCCAGAGTCTCATATTTTGTAAAGTGGAAACATCAAGTTACTGTGTTAGACAATGGTAGTGAAATGAAAAGACAATTTTTTTTCTAGAAATATTGAACCCAGAGGCAACATATTCACTTAATTTTTTATCCCAGAGAAGGTGACAAGATGGTCTTCCCTTGTATTTTCCCAAAAGCACTGGTTATGCTTATTTTTAAGTGCAAAGCAATTTAGAACAACATTCTACCTCTCTTCTTGCATTATCCCCAAATTGCATTTGACTTTGTTTGCAAGTTATGTTACGGTTGTGCAGTAGCTGGCATTTAGATTAATGAACTAAGGTTTAACAAAAAAAATGCTGGCTGTGCTAGTGTTTGTTTCCATCTCAGTACTGAGCTGCACAGTAGCAGCCTACCTCTAGGACCACTGGACAGGAGGTGGTACTGGGAAGTGTACCCAGGAGACTTCTATCAAAGCAAGTGAAGGGACACACACTTTTGGCAGGTCAACTGACCAGGATCCACCAAACCCAGGCCAGCCGGTGGGGCACATGGAGTAATCAACAAGATCAGCAACGTGGAAGTATCTGAAGTAGCAGCAAGGAGCCAGCAGTTGGGTTCTGGAGAGCTCCATCAACAAAAGACCATTCCGAATCCCCACACCCAGAGGCCAAGATCAGTCCAATACTCAGCATGATTCTTACGGCAAACTTATCTGGAGTACACAACACATTTCTGGGATTTGACAAGGATACTATCAAAGAACTGCAAACACCAGTTACTTTACTACTTTTATTCTCCCTTGTTTGTCTGATTGGCCATCTCTTTCTTGTCTGGTTGGAAGTCATCTTGCTTTGTCTTGTATTTTGTAGTTACTTTTTTAAAAAAATTTTTCTTTTCTCTCCTCTCTTTTTCAGGTCTACTTTTCTTTTATTCCTTTCTTTTCCATTCTCCTCTTTCTTCACTGTTGAGGCTTCCTACCTTTTTAATTTTATTCTATTGATCTCTTTCCTCAACTACTGTGTGAATTTAAACTTTCAAGTGAATAAACATAGTTTCTTATCTTTCTGATTACTCCTTCACAATCCATTTCATTCTTTCTTTACTGTGTCCTCCAGTTTTCCAAAACTTGTGTGATCATCCTTTGACTTCTAGCCTTGACTTGACTATATTTGACCTCATTCATCACTTTATCCTGTTCTCTGTGCAACTTAACCTCTCAAGCCCTGCAAAAGGATAAAATCAGTCCACTAAAAGGAAAATCACTGCATGTAAGTACATGGCATATGTTTGATTTTGTTATACAACTTTAGAGTTTACTCCCATGAGTGAAGGTGGCAGGTTAATGGTTATTATAGTTTGTCAGTATTTAGGTTATACTTATTTATTTATTATTTTATTTTACTTTATTGAGAAGTAGCAATAAGACAGTTTCAAAACTGATTAATAAGACAGTTTCAATAATTAATACATTGTACATTGTTGTTTTCTTAGTGGTCATCCATAGTACAAGATGCAGACAGGATATCCTGTCCAAACACTATTAGTACACATCTTTCTTCTCACTGAATTAAGCAAAAGTTGCTGCATATCTATCCTAACTGTTCTGCATATATAGATACAACGTAGTCTTAGGTTAATTGAAGCTATTATTATCAACTGTACTACTTCAGCCAGGATGTCATACATGTTAAAATCAGTTTTTCTCTCCTACATGATAACCCTTGGTATGGGGTTGTAATCACCACAACAGCCCAGTACCAAAGGATTGGGTATTGAGCCAACTAGTAAGATTGCTTCCTTTACAAACTAGGGAGGTAGGTTCTTAGGACAGGTATAAAGAACCACTGACATCTACGGGACATCCCTAAAGGTCAGATATCTCCTAGGGAAGCCTCAATACTAGTGATAAATCTAACATAAGAAATCAGAAAGCATCAAATAGAAAAAAAAAAGTAAGAATAAAAAAGGAAAAATAGAAAAGGAGAAGACACAGAAACAAAATGCAACACCAGCCCCCTAAGGCTCCCAGGCCAAGCCAGGAACACAATGAGATAGATGAAATTGGAAGACAAACATTAGAACTTTCTGAAACAACAACAGAAATAAAAACAAAAACAAACAAAAAGACAGTGGAAAAGGCTATGGGAAAAATAATCTCTCAGGTACAAAAATCAAGGAAACAAAAAAATACTCAACATCGGAAAGAAATAGAGCCCATGGAACAGATTCAAACAGAAATCCAAGGGACAAAATCTCCACTGAAAGTCTACGTAACAGATTGCAGGAGAGGACAGACCATCAGATCTTGAAGACAGAACTGCAACTAGTGATCATGAAAAGAAAGATGTTTTTGCCAGTTACTGCTAAGATGTCTCTCGGGTAGGTGGATGTTCAAGAAGAAGGGGGTGGTGAATGAAAGCAAGAGACAGGAAAAGGAATACTGTGGGACAGTCCTGCTTCAAGGTTGTATATGGTGAGATTTTTGGACTTATGTGCAAACATGAGAAGCATAGAATTCTTTATCCTATTGTTAAAATATAATCTAATTTTTAAATGTTCTTTATCATATTATGTAGGGACTTAAGGTTCAACATATCAATACTTGATGAAAAATACCTGTTCCTTATGCCTAAGAAGTTTGAAATGTAGTGAAATAGTGAGGTTAAGCTTGATAACGTAAATCATTTGATAATAACAATAAGCTTGTCTTCTGGATGGTTAACAACCTAAGTTTGCAGACCAAAATTAGAGAAAAAGGAGGACTACAAGGAAAGCCAATATTTTGGCCCTACCCTTCTAAGGTCAATTAAGACTCAGGACATATGAGAACTTGTACTGTAACGTCATGTACCTCGGCAGTTTCCCAGATTTTCTGATCAAGAAGGTTATGGGGCCAAAGAGGAAATCGATCGATGACGTGGAGTGTGCCTAAGGAGAGTCACATGAGGAGAAGACACTCTCTCAGGCTTTCACAGAGAGCACATTGGCCAAGCAATGGCCGTGACTCATCCACATGGCTGCACTGACAAAGGTTCTACAATCTGAGGTACAGGATCTCAGGATAAATCCTGAGGGCATTTCACTGACCTTCTCAAACCAAAAAGCTACAACTCTTGTTGCATAGGTTCTGCTTTACCTTGGTCTTAACCATCCAGTAGAAAAGTATGAAGATGAAATATAGGAAGTAAAGCCATGTTGTTATGTTGAGCTGTGGGGGACTCATGTCAATAATTTCTGACATTGCCAATTAAACAGAAGACCCAATGCTATTATGGGCTTCTGTACTCTTTTAGAATATTTTGCTGAGTTTACACACCTATAATATTCAATAATGGAACTTAGAAAAAATGGGGTATACCGATGAATGTCCATTTTGTATCTGTGTATTCAAAGTGGTTGGGATAGATATATAGTTACATTCTGTTAATGAATAGAATGATTTGTTCTAATGGAGTTTGTAAATAGGATCACAAGTCCGCATCTTGTACAGCAATTAACCACTAAGAAGAATATATGCAGTGTATTATTTGTTGAAACTGTACTTTCGATTTGATTTGAAACTGTCTCATTGCTATATGTTTATCAATAAAACTTTGAAAAGAAAAAAAAAGAAATTATAACATAAAAAAAGAAAAGAAAGATGTTTTAAAAATAGCTAGACCATGAAAAATGAAGCTACAAGATTACACAAAATAGAAAAACATAAGATCAATTGGATACAATGAGAAAGCTAGAAAAGCACAAAAGCTGAAAATCTCCCAAGAATGGATAAAGAATTTGACATACAAATAAACAAAGCATATAAAATTTCAAACAGCTAACCAAAATAAACCACACCAAGACATATAAAAATCAAGACTCCAGAACTTCAGCACAAGAACAGAATATTAATCGTTAAGAAAAGAGAAACAGATCACCTATAAAGGAAAGTGCTTCAAAATCATGACACACTTCTTACGACAAACACTCAAGTCAAGAGGAGCTTGGAGTAAAGTATTTCAAGTCTTGAGAGTAAAAACAACTTCCAACCTACATTGATGTACCCTGCAAAACTATCTTTTGAAATTAATGGAGAAATAAGAAATGTCCATGACAAAAAGCTGAAGAAATTCATGAGCACCAAACCAACCCTTTAAAGAGTACTAAAAGGTATCATAGACAGAGATAAAAATGACCACAATTTCAAGAACAACAGAAAGAAATCACCAGTCAGGACAAACAATTAAACAGAGGGAAAAACGCAGGGAACCGAAAGTGGGAAAATATCATGACAAAGGTGAGTCAATACATATCAGTTATAACCAAAATGGCCTGAATTCATCAATCAAAAGAAACAGATTGGAAGAACAGATCAAGGAACACGATCCAACAATATGTTGTATATAAGAAACACATTTAACTCAAAAATAAACTCATAGACTGAAAGTCAAACAGTGGAAAACAACTGTAATGGGAGACCTTAATACCCCACTGTCACAAAAAGATAGATCAACAAGACAAAAAACTAGCAAAGAAATACCAGGGCCAGGAAGACAGCTCAGTGGCTTAAGTGCCTGCCTGGAAAACACAAGGTCCTGAGTTTGATCCTGGGGGGTAAAAAAAAAGAGCCTTTGGGCCAGCCAGATAGCTCAGTGGGTTAAAGTGCCTGCTTAGACAGAGTGCAGCATCCGGGGTTTGATCCCCAGCAAGCTGTGCCAGCCCCACCCGCGGGGTGCTCTGAGAAGGCTATTGAGACAGGGCATGGTGGCACAAGCCTGTAATCCCAGCACTTGGGAGGTTGAAAACAGGGGAATCATTCCCAAGTCTGATCTGTGCAGTGAGACCCTTTAGACCCTGTACTAAATACATTAAAAAAATAAAAATAATAATAAAGAAAAAAGAAACCAAACCTGTGAACAAATGAATTCAGTAGATGTTTTCAGAGTGTTCCACCCAACACCATCAAGTACACATTCTTCTCAGCTGCATATTTAGACAATCTCTAAAATAAACCATGCACTAGCTTACAGAACATGATTAAATAAATGAAAAGGAACTGAAATTATTCCATGCATGTTACTGGACCGTAGTGTAATGAAATTAGAAATTAATGGCAAAAGAAACTGCAAAAACTTCATTAATATATGGAAATTAAGTAACATCTCCTTATCAACTAATGGGTCACAGATAAAATTAAAGAAGAAATTAAACAGTATCTACAACTAAATGAGAAAGCAGATATAACACACTGGAACATATGGGAGGCAATGATAGCAGTTCTAAGAGGAAATTTATAGTGGTGAATTCTCACATTAGCAAAACAGGACAAACACAAATACACAACCTAATATTGCACCTTAAGGTTCTAGCAAAAGAAGATGGAGACAAGCACAAAGCCCAAACACAGGAGGAAATTATTAGGATCAGAAAAGAAATGAAAACAACAGAGACTAAGAGAACAATACAAAGATTTAATGAATTGAAGAGGTGGTTCTTTAAAAGAATAAAAACCAATAAAACTTAAGCCAAAAAAAAAAACCCTTAAAAAAAAAAAAAAAAAAAAAAAAAAAAAAAAAAAAAAAAAAAAAAAAAAAAAAGGAAGCCTGAAATTCATGCACTGAGGAAAGAATAGGACAAAACCACAATAGATTAGGTGGAAATTCAAAAGATCCAAACCTACTTTGAAGGGCTAGCCTGATAGCTCAGCAGACTAAAGCACCTGTTCATGCAGAGCACAGCAGCTGGGGTTCGATTCCAGCGCTTGGGAGGCTGAAAACGGGAGAATCACTATGGGTCCAATCTATGTAGTGAGACCCTGTAGACCTTGTCCTAAATACAGAAAAAAAAATACTTTGAAAATGTTTACTCTCATAGGATGGAACATGGAAGCAATGGACAGATTCCTAGATATGTAAAGTTAACAAAACTAAATCAAGAAGATCTCTCAAGCAAGCAAGCTATTCCCCTCCTGGGTATTTTTCCAGAAGAATTAAAAACCTTATACCACAGCGATCTATGTGCACCCATGTTCATAGCAGTGCCATTTGTTATAGCTAAATCCTGGAAACAACCCAGATGCCCAATAACTGAAGAATGGATAAAGATGTGGTATTTTTACACAATGAGGTATTATTCAGCTATAAAACAGGATAAATATGAGTCTTTTGTTGGTAAATGGATGCAACTAGAGAACATACTCTGAAGGGAAATAAATCAGACCCATATGTGCAAAAATCGTATTATCTCCTTAGTGTGAGACGATGTACAAACATTGTATTAGTGTGAGAACCTGAAAGACAAAAAATGGAATCTGAAGGGTACAACAGATATTAGGAAAAGGGAATGAACTTATTCAAAAAGAAAGAGTTACTGAGTTGAGGAGAAGGACAGGAGCGAGAGTAGGGGAAATATATTTATTTATGTATGTAAACTGGATGGTTTGGACAACTGTACTGTGCAGTTCTTTTTATGGATAGAAGCAGTTAATGCTTTAATTTGTTTCATTACTTTTTCAATTGTTTGTACTTTTTCTCTTCTTAATTTCTTATACATTTACTTCTCTTTTCTTTCTTCCAATTTTACATGCATATATCTGGTAATATGAATAACTGGGAGACAACACTATGTATTACAACCAATACTGTGAAATTCATATTACTTTGTTAAGTGAAATTCTGTATGACTTGTAACTTTTTAATTCTAATTTGTACTCTCTTTAAAAAATAAAAAAAATTCTGAATAACCCAATATCAGTTAATGAGATTGAAAATGTATTAAAAACTTATCAACAAAGGAAAGCCCATCTGCTGATGAGTTCACTACTGAATTCAACAACAAAGTTAGAGAGGATTTAATACCAATACTCCACAAATTCTTAATGAAATTAAAAGGGAAGTAATACTTTATAACTCATGCCTGGAGGTGAGTATTACCCTGATACCAAAACCAGAGAAAGACTCAACTACAAAAGAAAACTACAGGTGTCTTCCTAATGAACATACATGCGAAAATACTCAGTGAGATACTAGCAAACAGAATGCGGCAAATCACCAAGAAGATAATATATCCTGACCAAGAGGGATTCATCCCAGGAATACAGGGATAGTTCAAAATGTGCAAATCAATAAATGTAGTATACCATTATCAACAAAGCCAAACACAAAACCCACATGATCATCTGAAAAGATGCAGACAAACTTTTTACAATGTCCAGCACTTATGACAAAAATCCCTACAAAAAATCAGAATAGATGATCTTTACCTCACCCTGATAAAAGCCATCTATGACAAACCAAAAGCCAACATCATAGTAAACGGACAAAAACTGAAAACTTTCATTCTAAAATCAGGAACAAGGCAAGGGTGTCCACTATCACCACTCCTATTCAGTATAGTTCTGGGGACTGGGGAGATAGCTCAACAGTCTAAGTGCCTGCCTGACAAGCACAAGGACCTGAGTTCGATCCCTGGTACCATATGCCACGCTGGCCTCAGATCCCCAGGTGTCCCATGATGGTCCTAAAACCAGGCATAGTAGCACAGGTGTGGTGGTGCATGCCTTAATCTCAATGTTGGGGAGGCTGAGACAGGAGGATCACTATGACTCTGAGCTGCATAGCGAGAACCTGTATATATATATATATATATATATATATATACACACACACACACACACACACACACACACACACATTAACTCAAGCAATTTGACAAGAAAGAGAAATGAAAGAAATATGGATAAGAAAAGAAGACATTAAGTTATCATTGTTTGCAGATGGCATGATACTGTATGCAAAATACGCCAAAAACCCCACCAAAGGAGTTCTAGGTTTAATAAGCAAATTCAGTAGCATAACTGGATACAAAGTCAACATCAAGTCAATGACATTTCTGTACACAAACAACAAACTCACTGAGAGAGAAATTAGGGAAACCACATGTTTTACTATAGGATCCAAAAATGAAATACTTAGGAATCACTCTAACAATGAAGTCAAAGATCTGTACATTGAAAATCACAGTACTCTGAAAAAGGAGATGGAAGAGGATATCCAAAGATGGAAAGATACTCCTTGCTCTGGATATGAAGATGAATATAATGAAAATGGCTGTAGTCCCTAAATTGTTATACAGATTTGATATAATCTCAATCAAAATAACCTTAGCATACCTCACAGAACTAGAGAAAACATTCCTAAAATGTATTTGGAACCAGAAAAGACCTGAAATAGCAAAAGCCATTCGGTGCAACAATGGTAAGTCAGTCAGTGGACATCACAATATCAGACCTGAAATTATACTACAATGCTACTGTTTTAAAATCAGCATGGTACTGGCAT
Organism: Octodon degus; assembly: GCF_000260255.1. Classification (NCBI taxonomy): domain Eukaryota; kingdom Metazoa; phylum Chordata; class Mammalia; order Rodentia; family Octodontidae; genus Octodon; species Octodon degus. The sequence goes on along the minus strand of NW_004524691.1, from coordinate 5,068,041 downwards.
AAAAACAAAACTAAGGATCAATGGAACAGATTAGAAGATGCAGACAGAACAAACACACTCACCCATCGTATCTCTGAAAAGGTGGCCAACATGTTCACTGGGAGAAAGACAGCCTCTTTAATAAACGGTACTGGGAAAACTGACTCTACAGGCTGAAAACCAAAACTAGATCCATGTCTATCACCATGCACAAAATTAAAATCAAAATGGATCAAAGATCTAAATATTAAAACAAACACAATCTACTGGAAGAGAAAATAGGTAAGATTTTGAAGACACAGGGATTGGCAGAGAGTTCATGAACAAAACCCAAACTTCATGGGAAATACTCCAAAGAATCTACAGTTGGGATCTCATGTTATTAAAAAGCTTTTGCACTTCAAAAGAAATCACCAACACAGTGCAAAGACAACCCACAGAGTGGGAAATAATCTTAGCCAATAATCCTTTACCCTCAGGCAAAGGACTTATATCTAGAACATATAAAAAATAACAAAAAATCACATCCCCCAGATTCAAAGAACCAATCCAAAAATGGGCATCTGAGATGAATGCACACTTCTTAGATGAAAGAATATAAATGATAAATAAATATATGAAAAAATGTCAAATATCATTGATCACTTGAGAGATGCAAATTAAAACAACAGAGATTCCATCTCACCCCAGAAAGAACAGCTGCCATGAAGAAATCAACCAGTAACAAATGCTAGAGGAACTGAAGAGAAAAAGGAACTTTTCTCCATTCTTGCGGGGAGTGTAGCCTGGTATATGTACTGTGGAAATCAGTGTGGAGATCCCTCAAAAAACTAGGACCTTAGGTCCCATTCAACCCAGTTACTACTCTGCCATATATATATTTCCCAAAGAATTAAAAACATCATACCATAGTAACAAATGTGCACCCATGTTTATGGCAAAGCAACTGTAGTAGTTAAATGTTGGAAATAACCCAAATGTCCATCAACTGAGGAATGGATAAAAAAGATGTGATATTATTATACAATGGAGTACTATTCAGCTATAAATAAGGATAATCTTGAGATCTTTATAGGTAAATGGATGCAACTTGAGACCATACTCATAAATGAAATAAATCATTCTTGCATGTGTGAACTTTATACTGTCTTCCTAGTGTAAGAAGCTCAAAGAGTAAGTGACATTCAAAATGCACAACAGATATGGGGAAATGGGAAGAAACTGTTTAAATGGAGAGAGAAACTGAAAGGGGGAAAAGGAGAAAAGGAAAAAGCAAAAAAAGGAAAAAGAAAATATACATACAAGATAGTTAAGATAGCTATATTATCAATCTGTTAGTTCACTGAAGAGAAAGTTTTGTGCTCATATCATTTGATCAGTCTTTCATGCGTCTGTCTTGTAATGTGCACAACTACTCTGAAGATAATAGTAAGCAATGTACTAACCATTGTTACCCTCCTACTATCTTGCTTTGAAATTTTGTTATCATTGTTTTCTCTTTAAAAAACGCCCCCCAAATAAAAAATCCGAAATTGAATGAATGAAAAAATATGTTTTGGGCCATTAACTTTTTAATAAATAGAAATGATGGTCGACTTCACTTCATCCGTATTTTCCTCTCTTAGCTGTTAGTTTTCATCTTTTTTTAGTGTTTTTAAAAATTTTTTATTTTGTATCTTTAGAATACAAAATGGTAAAGAAAACATTAGAAATGATACAAAATTTCATTAAACAAAGCAATAGGAATTTGACAATGGTTGTATTGCATAATATTATCTTCGAATTAGTTGTTTAGACTACCAAATATAAACCTGCAAAATCGGTAAAAAAAAGTCATAAGAAATTAAAAAGAACGACATTAAAAAAATAATTTTAAGGATTAACTGCTCCTTTCAATAGATCAGCAGAAATCCGCAGAACAATTATCCAAACTATTCTGCATATATACATATGTATATTTTCCCTTCTTGCTTTTGTAGTTTTCCTCTTTAGTCAGAAGTCTTACACATGGAATTATATGCAGAAAGGCTACACTTCACAAGGACTTTAAGTATTCCACTTGGAGACTTATGCCACGAAAAGTACACAATATAAACCCAAGGTATCCTTTATAACACAAACAGCTGGGCCAGGGAGATAGCTCAGTAGAATAAGTGCTTGCCTGGCAAGCACAAGGGCCTGAGTTCAATCCCTAGTTCCACAAAAAAGAAAACAAAAACAAACAAAAAACAACAAACAAAAAACACTTGGGGCCAGGGAGATAGCTCAGTAGAATAAGCACTTGGCTAGCAAGCGTAGGGTCCTGATTTCAATCCCCAGTACTGTGGGGTTGGGGGAAGACACAAACAGCTATCTAACCTATGTATATCAGAACATTAAAGTAGTCAGTATGAAGGTATAATTTAGATACCTCATTATACGAACATACTCTCTTTGAACTCAGAAAACTTAAAGGAAATAGTCTGCAATTCCATGGAGCTTAATTTTTCTAGACATGCTACTAAAAGTACTAGGTATTAGGGTTTGTATCTAAAGTGGCTCTAGAAGTCTCAAGTGTTTAGAACTTGGTTTTAGGAGGTTGGGTCTAGCTGGAAGAAAGGAGCTGGCAGGGAAGGTTCTATTTTCCTCCTTGGCCCCTGCTTCCACTTTCTGCTTCCTGGCTGCCATGATGTGAGCTTTCCTCACTGGACCCTTCCCCAAGCCTTTCCTGCCTTAAAGCCAGCCCACCGGGACTACAACCATGAGCCAAAACAGACCTCTCTTCCAAGAAGTTGTGGGCACAGGGTCTTACAGCTCAGCAAGGAGAAAATAACTAAAACACAGGGGTTCAGAGACTGAAAATAAAATTAATTCAGCTAACATGTTTGTATGTGTGGGGCCAGCAAAGTGCAGCATATTTGTTTGAAAAAAAAATACAGTTTTTGTGTTCCCAAGAATCCATGGGCAAAATGGAACTAATCCTAATTTGAACTTTATTTGCAAGTAGCTATGAATTGACTATATAGTTGGCAGCTACTAGCATTTGTTGTGTTTACAAAGTGCCTGTGCATCTGTTATTTCATTTGACCTGAAAAGTTGTAATATTAGTTGTTGTTTTGTCTTCCTGAGACAGGGTTATGCTCTATATTCCAGTCTGGCCTTAAACTCACTTTGTAGCTCAGGCTGGCCTGGAATTTGAGGTGAGCCTCTTGTCTCAGCCTCCCACGAGCTAGGATATAGGCATGCAGCACAGCACAGGCAAATTGTAATTTTTGGAATAAGTTCAAGATATACCATAAGAGCCAATGTTGGGATACAAAACCAAGTCTTTGTGTTTCAATGTTCTATGCTTCCCATTGCACTAGATAATTTGGTAATCTTGAAAATTTCTGACAACTTTACACAACGAACAGTCATGATTTATGTGTTTATATTATATACCTAGCAATTCTGATCCTTTAAACAGAGATGGAATAGGGAGGATGGTAACAAGGGGGAGACAATATTAGTTTCTCTTTTTAAGAGCAGAATGTTTTGCTTAATAATGTAGCACATCATATATAACCATAAGGTTTATTTATTTATTTTTTGGCGGATCTGGGGATTGAACTCAGGCCCTTGTGCTTGCCAGGGAAGTGCTTATTCTACTGAGCCTTCTCCCCAGCCACATAATCGTAAGATTTAAAGAAACCACTAAATAGTTCAAATTACACTTATTGAAGCATAAATTACCTAAAATAACTGCACTCATTTGGACGAATGTTAAACCAGGTTAAGTCCTACCACAATCAAGATATAGAGTATCTCCACTGCCACCAAAAATTTCCTTTGGGTCCTCTGCACACAATCTCTACCTCTCCCTGCACTCAGACAATTGCAGATCAGCTTTCTGCCACTATAGGCTGAGTTTTCAAGACATTTGAAATAAATAGCATATTCTTTCATGATTTCTTTCACTTAGCATGCATTTTAGATATAGAATTCTAATGCATGAATACATACTTTAATACATACTTAATAAATCCATTCATAAATTGATGGGTTTAGTTTTTGGCTTTTGAGAATAAAGCTACTATAACGTGCATGTACAAATCTTTGTCTAGATATGTGTTTAACTTTCTCTTAGACAGTTAATATCCTAATCCCTGGGTTGTTTAGTAAGTATATGTTTAATTTTATAAGAAATTGTTAGACTTTCAAAAAATGGCTCTATCATTTTACATTTCCATCACAGCACAGTAATGGTTACTCCACATCTCAGCATTTGGTATTATCAGTTTTTAAATTGTAGCTTTCTAACTGGTGTACTGTAGTGTGTTTACTGCTGTTCTAATGTGCATTTCCCTGATAGCTAATGATAGTAGCCAATTTTTTCATGCAATTATTGGCAATTCATTTTTCTCTGGAGTGCTCAAGATTTATTCTTAAAATTCTATAGCTTATCTTCCAATTGAGTTATAAGAATTCTTTACATATACTGAATATATATCCTTGTCAATATGTATTGCCAATATTTTCTCCACCTGACTTTTTAAAAACCTAATTACATTTTTCAAAGAACATTTCTTTTCTTTTTTCAAATCTAATTTATCATTTTGAAAAATCATTAGTGCCTTATCGAGGAAATTTTTCTTAACTGAAGGCTGCAAAGATTTTCTCCTATATTATGGTTCAAAATTTTTAGTTTTAGCCTTTATAGATTAAAAGACATTTCAAGTCAATTCTACATATGTCAGGTAAGAGTCAATGTTTATTTTTCCTCATTAGGATATCCATTTTCTTCAGCACCACTGTTGAAAAGACTTGTGCTTTCCTATTGAATTGTCAGGGCAGTTTCGATGATAATTAACTGGCCATATATGGCAAGTTCAATTTCTATTGTCTTTAGGTTGTTTCATTTGTCTATATGTTTTTTCTCATGGCAATCTAAAGTCTTGGTTACTGTAGTTTCATATAATAAGTCTAGGAACTAGGGCCTATAGTAAGTGGACCAGCTTTATTTATTTATTTATTTTTAAATGCATTAAATAGGACCAGGGAGATAGCTGAGTGGTCTAAGTGCCTCTCTGGCAAGTGAAGGACTCAGGTTCGAGCTCCAGTACTGCATGCTGTACCAACCCTGCCATGGGCATGCTGAGCCCGCCACCATAACTGGGTGTGGTGGTGCATGCCTGTAATCCCAGCACTGGGGAGGCTGGAACAGGAGGATCACTATGAGGCCAAGCTGCATAGCAAGACCTTGTGCCAAACACATAAATTTTAAAAAATGCATTAAATATTCCAGGTTATTTTCACTTCATATAAAATTAATTCTAAGTAGAAACTTCGCTTCAAACACTTTAGTTTGAATTTTAGTACCAAAATGTAAATGTCACAGAATAAAATTTGATTTTAGTAATAAGTTGCAGTATAAGTGATTAACGGAATTAGGGACTTTACAAATGTTAGCATTTTGGTCTAAGTAAAATAATAAAACCAATGTATTTTACTTAAATCAACTTTACAAAAATAGGTTTTGGGGACTGATCAAGATGTAATCATGTTATCTAAACAAAGATACTTCTATTGCAATTTTTAATTTCTTTTTGTTTTAGAATCAATAAGTGAGTCACAGGCAATTTTATTTATTTATCTATTTATTTTCTTATTTATTTATTTTGGTGGAACTGGGGATTGAACTCAGGCCCTTGCACTTTGCCAGGGAAGCACTTATTTTACTGAACCATCTCCCGGGCCTGGCACATTTTTATTTTTTTAATTTATTTTTTCCATAATTTTGTTGAGAAAAAATAGCAATGAGACAGTTTCAAATGAAATTGGTAGGACAGTTTCAATAATTAACACATTGCACACATTCTTCCTAGTGCTGGCACATTTTTAAATAAAGAACTTGCCACACAATATAACAGTGTAATGAACTAGAAAAATGTTGGTGCTAAGTTATTTTTTTTTTTGAGATATCAATAAATATAGTCTAGAATGTATTTGGGTATCTCTGATAACAGAAAAGGCAAAAAGGGATAATAAATATGATGAGTTAGTAGAGAAAGCAAGTTTCAGAGGGTTTTAAAGAACTAAAAGTGAGGGGCTGGTGGGATGGCTCAGTGGTCTAAAGCACCTACTTGGAGCAACCGTGGCAAAGCACAAGGACTGCGGTTCAATCCCCCAGTACCACATGCCAGCCAGCCCCGCCCCCTGGTGGGCTGAGCTGGCCACACACACACACACACACACACACATAAATAAAAAAAAAAATTAAAAAAGAACTAAAAGTGAATATATATATATATATATATATATATATATATTACCTTACATGTACATTTTATGGAATACAATGTAAAAATTTGATACATGCTTATAGTGTATAATGATCAATCTCCTATTTGCTCATTTTGCCAATAATTTGCTGATTTCAATCTTTTCTTTCAAATAAATGCAAATAGGAGTTTTAGATTTTAATTAAGAAAAACTCTAAGCATCATATTATCTTGTTTTTGTATGTTGAAATAGAATTGATTGGACTGAATCATGAAACATATGTAATAGTTATTTGGTTTAATTTATTGCAGCTGGCTTTAGATGAGACTGAAATCTTGATATTATGACTATTATGACAGTAAATAAAAAAATCATTAATTGCACGTATACTTGTGTAACTTTTCCAATTAAAATATTTTGGAAAGAAAACCTAATGATTTCATTCAAACAAATTCTGCATGGGGCCGGGGAGATGGCTCAGTGGAATAAGCGCTTCCCTGGCAAGCACAAGGGCTGAGTTCATTCCCTGGTTCCACCAAAAAAAAAAAAAAAAAAAAAAAAAAAAAAAAAGAAAAAAGAGGAGCAATCTTTAAATCTGAAATCCATCAATAATGACAGTGCCATTTATAAAAAAATGGAGAAAACTATTCACATTTTAATTTATTCCTAAAATATCATAATATCAATAAATCAAATCACATCCAATCTTTAGATTCTCTAAACTGAGACACATATAGTAAAGCCATTCAGCTATGACAAGGTAGAGTATAAACAAATAAATAAAAGGAATGGGCAATGAGATACATATTTTATTTCATTCCTTAGCCACTAATGTTAATATCATCCATTAATTTGCTTCTTCTAATAGTGTTTTTTCATGACAATAAGTTACGGAGTTGCAAAATAGGCAAATCTGCCTCTATTTACAGTTGCAATGACTATAAAAATAAGTGTTCTAAGTTCTAGCTTAATAACTATCTTTGGTGAATTTTGCTATTAGATTTCTATCCCTTCTAAGGTGAGATATGGTGTGTACTACAGTGAAAATATGACAAACTTGTATCAGACACAAGTTTATTATTACATAGAAAAGCATACAGCCTTCAGGAGTGATAGGTTTAGAGGAAGGAAAAACCCAGGAGATGAAAAACTGATAGAAACATCAGGGCTGTGCAGTTGTTAAATCCTGGGAATTAGGTAGGATAAGGGGGTCTGAAGATGTGAGCAAATTGGCAGTACAAGGAAGGAACGAGGTGAGATGGTAATAAGAATCTTTCCAGCATGGAATCTCACATATAGATCCTCCAGTGATCAGGGTGGGAAGATAGAAGCATGCTTTCATAGAAGACAGGGCATGCTTTTTAAGCATCAGAACATAACTTCACGCAATGTGTTATTACTTCACTTTTAATTCTTAAGAAATTCACAGGAGCCACCAATATGTACCTAGTGTTCTAAAGATATGTGATCTTTGGGAATGGTTAAACAGGAATTATTTCATAGAATCTCAAAGTCTGAGCAGAAAATGCATGAGTTCATACAAATGTTGAGTTTTACGCACCTTGTAAGGTATATTTATGAGTGTGAAGAATCTGTAACTGAGTAACTGTGGAATACCACTTACGTTGGATAGGTATGCCATTTAATCCAAGCAAAACTGTAAAGTTTTAAGAATAAAATTTCAATTGATGAACACTAACACTGATTATAAATATGAATTTTATACATGCACAAACACATACGTAACAGAAGTGCAGGCCTAGTTAAGCTCATTTAACATCACAAAATTATTATGTAAGTTTTGGCCCTAAAAATAAACCTTTGAAAATGAAACTACTGCTAATCCACAGTCAATTTTAAACATTTCAAGAAGAGTTTTTAAAGGACAACTCAGGGCTTGATCCAGCTGCTAGATGGATACAGGAGGTCAATAATCCAGAATCAAAGAGACAGTAATTAGCCAGGCAGTAAAGTAAGTCCCTGGGAGCAATTATTGTCCAACACACCAGAATGTCATTTGACCAAATACTACTCAGTGATGAGTTTTTAAGGAGGATTCTATTTCTTCAACTCATTTGATAAAAAGAACCACTTCCTCACTCTTGTGCTAGTTTTTTCATCTGGCTTCTAAGACTTCACACATATTGTTTTCTTTCTTATCATTGGTTAAAACCTCTCACTTTCAGTACAAGTTTCTCCAGATGCTATGATATTCCAAAGCTCAGTCACGGGCTCTTTTCTCTTCCTTCTTTTTCTAGGTAACTTATAGTTATAAATATCATCTGTAGGCTGATGATCTTAAATCTTTAGCTTTGGTTTTGATGTCTTTTCCAAATTCAAGACTCATATGCCATAGGCTCCATATTTATTTCTGAAAACATAAATTCAAACTCACTTTTTATTGGCTTCCTATCACATTTAGAATAAAATTCAAACTCTGTCCTCTTACTTACAAAGTAAGTACACAATCTGATTTCTGTTAAATACTTCAACTAAATTTCTAACCCCTTCCCTAGTGACGTTGGCTGTTTTATAGTTCCTAAGCACTGTACACTTCTTTTTAACTTAGAATCTACATCAAAGCTGCTCCTTCCATCCTGTGGGATGGTAAGTCCCTTCTTGTGTCAGAGTTAGTTTAAGTGCCAGCTCCTTAGGCAGAGCACACCATGTATAGTAGCTAGTAGTCAGGCTAACACATCACAATGAGTAGATAAAGCAGTTAGTTGTGAGGCTATTATTAGGTAGAGTGCAGATAACAGATAATGAATATCCACATGAAGCAGAGAAGTTGGAGACATATTTTGACAATGCATCAGCAAAAATTTTGTGAAGGGTAAGGGAAATATCAAGACTGATGTGAAGCTTTTGGATCAAGCAACTACATAAGTAATGGATTACTCATTAAGGTAAGGAATACCAAGGGATGGAGTCAAAGCTTCAGTTTTGAAGATGATGGCTTTGAGATGTGTATGTGTTAAAAAAAAAAAGTTCAGAAGAGTCTGGCTAAAGGTATAAATTTGGAAGCAATAAGAAAAATGATAAATTCACCCAAGAAGTGAAACACAAACACAGAGGTGACCAAATTACAGTAAACAAAACATTTCAATATTGGATAAAGGAAAAAGCAATAGGAAAATCAGACAAGCAGTCATTTGAATGTGGAATGCTGCTGAAAGGCAGAATATGACAGGGAAAAGTTCACTAGATTTAGCAAGCAAAAGTATTGGTGACTTTGGTGAAAGGAATTTTAATTGGTGTTAAGGTTGGTCACACTGGAGATAGCTTGCACTAAATGAAGATGTGTTTCCTGGATTATGGAGGACAGTATAATCTAAGTGATACTTCTGTTAAAAAGAACAAAACAGGGTAAATTATTTCATAAAATCAATTATACTGCTATAGTCACCATAAGTAAAGAATCTACTATGTCTAAAAATGAAGTGACTAGTCCTACTTGTCATCTACTATGTGGAAAAGAAATTGAATCATGTGAAAAAGAAAACCATAAACAGCAGACTCAAATTTTACAGAGGGCTGGCCAAATAGCTCAGTGGATTAAAGCGCCTGCTTAGGCAAACAAATGGGCCTGGAGTTCAATCCCCAGGCCTGCTGGGCCAGCCCTGCCCCTGGGTGCATTGAGACAGCAGTTGAGACTGGGCATGGTGGTGTACTCCTGTAATCCCAGCACTTGAGAGGCTGTAAACAGGAGAGTCAGATCTACACAGTGAGACCCTGTACATCCTGTCCTAAAAAAAACAAAAAACAAAAAACAAAAAACAGATTTTACAGAAAAGTTCTATCAGACTTTGAAGGAAAAGAAAACTTTGGTGTTACACAAAACGATATCCTAAATCATTTTATTGAGCTAGTACACTTACTTCTAAATCCAGTTAAGAATAACACATACACAAGAGAAAAGTTACAGAAGCAAATACATCTAGCACTTGGGAGGCTAAAAATGGGATGATCACTATAAGTCTGATCTGTGTACTGAGACCCTGTACTAAATACATTAAAAAAAATCATGAATACAGATGGAGAAAGTTGTTAAGAGTACACACATGCACACACAAATATAGACATATATGTATATTTACATACATAAACATGCATTATGTGATTTATAAACAAATGAAATCAAGCAGTATAAAAATACTATGTCATAACCATGTTGGATTTATTCTAGGACTGCAAATTTAGTTCACTATAGAAGATTCATTAATGTAATTCATCACATTTACTGATTATAGTAGAAAATTTAAACTAAAAATCTAAGTCACAGATAAAATTGAAAATTAATTGAGAATTAAAGATACAGGGGAAAAAAAAGGCATCTCTGATCTTAAAAAAAAGGGAGAGTGATCGGTCAAAACCACAAAATGCTAACCCAAACTAAAGGAAAAAATAAATCAAATAACATACTTAATGATGAAATATTAATTCCTTTATGATCATTAGTTCTATTAAGTACTGGTAGCTCTAGTCAGTGCAGTAAGATAAGAAAGAAACAAATGATCCAACAATTATGAAGGAAGATACACACACACACACACACACACACACACACATATATATATATATATATACATAAATACACTGACAGATGATATCAATACAGTATAACAACTACTTACATAGCATCGCATTGTGTTAGGTATTATAAATAATCCAGAGTTGATGTAAAGTACAAAAAAAAAAAAAGAAAAAAAGAAAAAGAAGGGGCTGGGGAGATAGCTCAGTAAAATAAGCCTGAGTTCAATCTCCAGTTCCACCAAAAAGAAAGAAAGAAAGAGAGAGAGACAGAGAGATGATTTAAACTACACAGAAGGTTATACATAGGTCATATAGAAATACTACACTATTCACTAAGGGAGATTTGAGCATCCACAGATTTTTGGCATCTGTGAAAAAGGGGGATCCTGGATCCTGGAAGCAATTCCTTGTATATACCAAGCGATAACTGTAAGCAAACAGAAAACCCCTATAATGCCTTTGGGGTTTGGATGTGTATTAATAAGGTAAGGAAAATGTCCTGGGCTGGTGAGATGGCTCAGTGGTCTAAAGCACCTACTTAAAACAAGCTTAGCAAAGCACAGGGACCATGGTTCAATCCCCCAGCACCACATGCCAGCCAGTGC
>NW_004524691.1:5054333-5056584 GCF_000260255.1 Octodon degus | reverse complement strand
ATATATATATATATATATATACATAAATACACTGACAGATGATATGTTGGCTATAAAATCAATATTCAATAATTGCTTGCAGTTTTGGATATAAACCATGAACAGAAAATACAATTTGAAAAAGATAACCATTCAATAGCATAATAATATAGAAAAAATACAACAAATGATGTGCCAATGCTTTTGGAAGACAACTATAAAAATTTATTAGCAGACTCTAAAGAAGACCTTTAGAAGATATACCATGCTCAGGATAAAAAAGAAAAACTCAACTCATTAAAATATAATTTTTACCAAACTGATTTATGGAGTTAATGTATTTTAATAAAAAATCCTTCCATTTCAGATGGTGAGTCTATTTGCTACCTATTTAATGAAACTTGAAAAATTCACTGTCAAATTTATATGACAGAGCAAATGTTAAAAATAACCAAAATATTTATGTAGAGGAAAAATTAATATGCTATGTGACTTGTCCAGATAGGTAAATCTCTAGTGGCAGAAATAAAAACAAAACAACTCATTGTCACCTATGATGGCGTAAAAGATAAGAACAAGATGACTGCTGCTGCACACAGGTTTTCTCTGCAGGTCTTTCTTTAAATTATTCTAAAAATCACTGTGATGCTGGCTGCACATCTGTTTAAATATAATAAAATTACTAAATGATATAATTTAAATGTATGAATTATATGGTGTGTGAATCATATCTTCATAAAGCTATTTTAATGAATAAGACATAAGGTAGTAGAAACTATAATGAAAGAAACTGAATATGAAGGCTATTAGAGAAATGGCTAGTGACTGGATTTAAGGGTGGTATTTTAAGGTGGGAGATTCCATAGCAGTGGATGGTGAAGATGAGGATGTTCTTGTTGGGTGGATTCTGTTTTGTCAATGAAGCTGGGTTAGGTCCAACACTAACTGAATAAAGAGACAAAGGTATAATAAGTTTGAAAGCAAAGAACATAGGACACAGTTGGCACGGGACAGTAAGACTCCTGGACAAAAACATGACATAGACATGTAGCTTGATGTATCCTGTTAAACTGAGGCCTATACTGAAGGAAATAAAATCTGACAAGCATCTCAATTAGTTAGTGGTATCAAAAATGCCATCCAAAATGAGTAACACTTTATATAAATAATTCTTTTATCTTGGTACCATATTACTATTTTCTAACTCCATTTGCAAAATGAACAGTTATCCCACTATATTCTGAAAGGGGCGTGAATGTGGTGTGTGCCAATAAAGTAATGATGCTTCAGTGAGAATAGGGTGGTGGGGCAAACACCACTGAGGTGGACGCTAGTTTGCAGATGATACTTCTGCCTATGTAATGCTATCGAGTTAGAAACAAGTAGTTGATTCCTCCAGGAAAACCTGCTAGAGTATTTTAATAACATGTTATAGGGACTGTAGGAAAATACCCCAACCTAATCTCTGCTAAAAGCAATACAAACATTGACACCTATTAAAGGTGATCTCTAACAGCTTTTGCCTTACCTGTTGGGTGGGATCAATGAGATAAGATTAGTGACTCTTTTTCAGTTAAGTGTCACTGACTCACCAAAGGAAAAATAATTTAACACATATCAATAATAGCAATTATCTGGAAAGAAATATAGATATTCTATCTATATGTATTTTAAAAGAAAAGGGATTGTGGGCAGTTAAGGAAAAGAAATGGGAGCTAAGAGATAAATACAGAAAGAGTATGGACAAACAAATGAGACATGTGGAAAGACACACACACACAAGGGCTACAAAACAGGAAGGAAAATAAAAAGATGAGAAATAGAAGTAAAGGAAAACAAAAAGAGGACAGATAACTCTTTCGCCTTGTGGCAAGGTACCAGACAACTGGGGCCATGCAGAACTGGTTGTTACAGCTTTGAAGCTGGCTAAAGCTCTCAGAAGTATAGTACAAAGTAATGGCATACTCATTACTGAGAGACTAACATATTATTTTTTAAAAAGTAATATCAAGACTCATAAAATAATGGTGTAGACTAAAGTGTGAGATATTATACAAATTTTGTATCAAGTTTTAGACTAAAAATTGGAAAACTGGATGCGCTGATTTTCCAGTGATTTAGAAGGCAAATGCAGGAGAGTCACTTGAGTCTATGAGTTCAAGTTCAAGACAGCATGGGCAACACAGTGAGAGAGAGAGAAAGAGAAAGAGAGAGAGAGAGAGAGAGAGAGAGAGAGAGAGAGAGAGATTGCATTGATATTAGCTCCTTGGAG
>NW_004524691.1:5049279-5053239 GCF_000260255.1 Octodon degus | reverse complement strand
TTGCATTCTCTTAATGAATAGAATGATTTGTTCTAATGGTGTTTGTAAATAGGATCACAAGTCCGCATCTTGTACAGCAATTAGCCACTAAGAAGAATATATGCAGTGTATTATTTGTTGAAACTGTACTTCTGATTTGATTTGAAACTGTCTAATTGCTGTTTATCAATAAAACTTTGGAAAAAAAATTAGTTGAAAACACTCTTACTCCCACTATAAAACAAGAATCTTCACATTTTATTTCATTAAAAAAAGCCATCTCCTTTAATTAGGCAAGTTTTTCTTTTATGGACTTTCAAGATGCTGTTCATTTGTTTTAGAATAATAGACATTCATAATATTGCCTATATAAATCTACACTGTGGGCAAATCTTTGGCAGTATACTTCTTGGGAGATTTTGCCTTGTTTGTTAAGGGGAAGTTTATAAATGTCTGCACAATAAGGCCTCTATCCATGAAGTGTGCATCATTTCCCCTTAGGAATCATGTGGTTTTTAATATAGGAAATTTCACACAGTTTTCAGTTATTTGAGAAACTATATTCTCATGTTTCTAGAGCTCCCCAAAGCCATTTTCTATCTAGAACACTTCTATCCTCCCTCCCTTTTATGAATAATGCTTTATCTGCTCTTTACATCTCAGCTTGGAATTTATATTCCTCAGAAATCCTACCTTGAACCTAACTGAACCAACTGAAAACCCTAGTATAAATTAATATTATTTTCAATGCTTACTTTTATGTTCTTGCCTTAGGCTACAGTGCCTCTCTTTTAGTCTTCCTGAAATGAATTTTAGTTCTATAAAATTCAGCTCAAAAGACACCCTCTATGAAGCCTTCTCAAATCTGTACTAATTAGACCTGTTTCTTTGAACTCTGAGCATGAGATTTACTTTATACTCCTTATAGGACAACTTAATATATTTTTCATTCACTAGATATGTGTACTCCCATAATATTTAACACACAGTAGGAACTGGCTGAGTAAATGTACTAGATGAAATTAATTTTAGAGTAGGTACTGGTATACAGCCTTGGCTAAATCAAGAAAGGGCAGATCTGAGAACACCTCATTTAACAGGTGATTCCAGCTGGATGGAAGACCAAATTATTACCAATATGAATTCCACAAGACAAAAGCTTGCCTCATAAAAAAGTGCTGTAGAAGCTCTATAAAGTCATAAATAAAATAGTATATTATAAAAATATTCTGAAAGAGACATCATAATAGATTTTGGCTCAATCGATTATTCCCTGACAGTACTCAACATAGTCCTGCAAATGCATCAACTGTGTAATGAACAGCTATTAAGTTTATTGATTTTCTGATTTCCATTGATAGTTACCAGGCCAAAGCTACACATCAATATTTGTATTGGTAATACCCAAGAGCTAACAATTTTGACAAATGATAACCTCAAAAGTCTAAACAGTGCAAATTAATAAAATTTGAAGGCCAACCCTCAGAATTTAAATGAATCTAATAATGTAATTAATAACTCAGTGAAGATGCTATTGATCATCTCTTTTCTCTAACAAACTTTAAAGATTTTCTTTAGCTTAACAATGACATCCTCTCATAACAGGTATATCCTCTATTTGCATCCACAACCAGACTTTGTACTGATAGCCTTTAGCTAATACTTGGAACCTTTATAAAGTACTTTCCTAGTCAATCCTCATAAATCCCTATAGATAAACAATGTTGTCTTTATTTTAAGTGAAGAACTGAATTTCAGTAAAGTTCAATGATACTCCCAACTTCACTTAATTAGTAAGCAGAAAGGCTGGTACATGAATCTAGGTCTCTCAATTTAAAAATATAAAATAGTTACTCTTAACATGTTTTGACTGCATATTACCTTATATTCCTTTGGCTATATCATTACACAATTTTTATAGTATATATTCTATTTTGTACTCTCCTTTTTTATCCCTACCTCCAAACAAATTTTCTTACTTGTTCATTTCTTACATTTGAAATACTCTTTGCTTAGTTGGCTTAATGTTTTTAATAGTCCTTAACTACTACACCACTGTATCCAGACACTTTACAGCTTTCTATCAATTCCAAGCTTCTTGTTGTCAATTTTAGGTAATTAGGTGTTTAGCACCAAGGTTCTGCATCAACTTAACCTACACAGGCTTATTCTGCTTATATAACACCTAAAGACAGCTATGCTCTTGTTTAAATTCCTGAATTCCATGTGCTATGTCAACATCCACAAGGGCAGTCCTTAGCACCTCTTAAAGAGCAGTACTACACCCACAATGCCAACAAGAGTCCCTCTGGGCAAGCTTGGTAAATTTTCAGAATATTTGTACTCTCAGTAAATGCTTTAGGGATTCCTGCGACTCTTGTACTACCTTTAAGGTCCTTTCCAATGGTTCTCAAAGTGTGACCCATAGATCATTAGCAGCATTATGTACCTGGATCCTGTTAGAAATACTACAGTTATTAGTCCCTATTTCTGACCCACTGAATCAGAACCTTCAGAAGTCATAAACTCAGTTACCATGTGATTTTGAGGCACACTAAAATTGGTCTACCATAAAGAAAAATTTGATACTTTAAGTATGTATGTGCATATGTGATAAATCCATAAAATCAAAGTTAAATTCTTCTTCAGAGAAGGGATATTCATAAATTAAATTTTAAGCCCCCAATGGGCTTGAAGATATACTATCAGGAATGTACCATTAATATTTAAAATCAAAAGGGCCGGCCAAATAGCTCAGTGGATTAAAGCACCTGCAAGCAGGCACAGGGCTGGGGTTTCAATCCGCAGGCCTCCCTTGCTGGCCCTGACCCCAGGGCATGCTGAGATGGCCATGCAGACTGGGCGTGGTGGTGCATGCCTGTAATCCCAGCTCTTGGGAGGCTGTAAACAGGCAGATCACTACGAGTCCCATCTAGTAGTGAGACCCTGAACACCCTGTAGACCCTTCCCTAAAATACAAAAAAAAAAAAAAAAAAAAATTAAAATCCAGAATAAAGAAACTGCAAGAAAAATTTAGGGACATGTACTATACAATAATAGTTTCCAAATAATTTTTCTTTTCTATACACCTTATATATATAACATATATATGTGTATATGTAATTAATCATATTCTCATATTAGAATTGCTCATATTATTGATTGAAACCAGAGATTAGCAAACTTTTTCCATAAAGGGCAACTCCATAAATATTTTGGCCAATGTAGGCCATAAGGTCTCTGCCACAAGTACTAGATCTGCTGCTGCAGCACAAAATAAGCCACAGACAATATATAAACAAATAAGTATGCCTTTTATTCCACTAGTGCTTTATTTACAAAACCAGGCTGTAGCGTGGCATTAGTTGGTTGGCAGTAGTTTGCTGACCCCCTAATTTAAGCTGTCATTAAAACACATTTCTGTTACCTAAGTTTCCTAAGCGACTAAAACAATGTGTATGACCAGGGACCAAATGCTGCATGGGTAACTGATTTACAGTGGATATCCTGCCTTCTATGAAGAAAATACAAAAGGGATAAATTAAGCTTGCATATAATGTTAAAAGCACCATAAAATTAAGATTTAAAGACAAGCTTTTTGAGAAAGATCATAAAGTGCTTGTTAATACCTCATAAGGTGATATATTTAATAAATATTCACTAAATATCTTTAAGTATGTGTTGATTTAATGACCAATGAGCTTTGTAATCATAGAAATATTCTAATTTGTCAATTAGTTTTTTTATAGTCATTTTCTTCTGTTACTGTGAATTGAACCCCAGGCTTTTACACTGAGCTACCTCCTTTGAGACAGGGTCTTGCTAAGTTGTCTAGATTGGGCTTAAAATCACACTTCTCTTCCAGAGGGCTGGGGTTATATACATGCATCACTATGCTCAGCTTTTTGTTTTTAATGAGAGAGAGAGAGAGAGAGAGAGAGAGAGAGAGAGAGAGAGAGAGAGAGACAGACAGACAGACAG
>NW_004524691.1:5024045-5049174 GCF_000260255.1 Octodon degus | reverse complement strand
AAAAATAATTTTTAAAATGTAATTGCTAGCTGGGAGTGGTGGTATCTGCCTATAATTCTAGCACTTGAGAGGCTGATGTGGCGTGGATCACCTGAGCCCAGGAGTTTGGGACCAGCTGTGTAACCCGTTGACACCCTGTCACAAAGCAAAACAAAAAACTGCTCCACCTTTTAAACCATCCATTACTCCATTATTTTTATAACCTATCACAGGTAAGACTTTCATTCTAGTCTTAAGTCTTTCTTAATATTTTTCTTTCTTGGGATACATAAAATATAAAATATAAAGTACTCTGTAGTTTGGTCTGTATGTGAAGCATCTCTTTTAAAAAACAGAGTTGTTGTTGAAGCAACAATGGGAGATATGAGGAAAAAAAATTCCTGTATTTTTTGCTGTTTCATCTTTCCCTTTTCACTCGTTCTCCCTTCCAAACAAATTAAAAAGCCCAGACTTCAAAATATCAATGCAAAATTCAACTACAACTTCTTCAAAGGCTTCTACTGGGTTGGAAAAATGAAAGTTTGTTGGTGTCTCCAATGCATGGTAGTCAATAACTGCTCTCTTTTACAGTCAATGAAGACTGTAAAATCCCTATAAAAGTCCTGCAGTCAAGTGGGAATCAATATTGAATGCTAAGACGGCCTATTTGTGCCTGTTGGTAAGTCTAGCTTTCATGTGTCCTTCTAGAACTATTTTCCTTGAAAGAAACAGTCACTATGTCAAGCAAGATGACATTCGGAGTATCTTTCTTTGCACCACAGTCTTAGAAACATTTATTTTATTTTATTTTTTGCGGTACCAGGGATTGAACTCAGGATCTCGCATCTTGCCAGGCAAGTGCTTATTCTACTGAGCCATCTCCCCAGCCCCCTTACAAATACTAATGTCCTCTGGTCCTCCCACTTTGTTACTATACATTTATACATTTCAGGCAAAGTTTATGTATGTGTATGTATATACACAATATGAAGAAAAGGAAGATAATGAATTCTTAGGTGTGAATAGCAATGAGACTGTTGAGCTAAATATGATACCTGAGAGTCTTACAATCTAACATTTACTGACTCTACTTAATTGTAATAGGAAATAATAAAATAAAATAAAATGGCATCAAGAAGACAAATAAAATATAACTTGAAAAGTATCTGAAAACAGAAGTCAGGTTAAACCTCAATTAATGAAAACCAACTGGCACTTTTTTCCTAGGAGGAAAATAAGAAGAGAACCTCTATATGTTCTATCTTCTTTCTTTCTTTCTTTCTTTCTTTCTTTCTTTCTTTCTTTCTTTCTTTCCTCCTTCTCCTTCTCCTTCTCCTTCTTCTTCTTCTTCTTCTTCTTCTTTTTTTTTTTTGGTGAAACTGGGGATTGAGCTCAAGCCCTTACTGAGCTATCTCCCCGGGCCCCTCTGTCCTATTCTGAAGTAACTTTTGGAGAAGGAATACATTTAGATAAGTTTACTACATCAGTGGTGGTGGGCCCACAGCATGTGAGCTGCAGCAGGCTGTTTGCTGTCACTGAAAGCTCTAAAAACCTCCCCACCCTTGTTTTACATCACCTGCAGCTATCCAGAGACATTTTGTAGCTAAGGTGACCTAACAGTAGCATGGGTCAGATATATTCAAAAGAGTTCGATCACAGCAAAGAATTGTTATTTGCTTGAAAATATAACTTTAAAATTGTCTTACATTATTTCATAACACTTAGGGAAATCTTCAATATGCACAACCTAGAGATTTAAAAAAATTCTCAAGAAAATGCTGAGATTTAAAAACTTTCTCCAAAATAACACTTTTTTAAAAAATAATTCTACAAAGGAGACAAAACCTCTAGTAAACAACATATGAACTTTCTACTCAGAATGTTCTAACTCATACCAAAAGAATTTAAGTTTTCACTGATGGTATGTTCTATGACTATAAAAAATTACACTGAGTTATTTTTACTTTCACTGTTTCACATATAATTTGATAGTAAAAGATATGCTTGTCTAAAACATTATCAGCAAGCACAAGGTCCTGAGTTCAATCCCTGGTATTGAAAATAAATAAATAAATAAATAAATAAACTGTTAAATACTGAAAATGGTGAGCTGAATTTAACTGGAAATTTTAGTTATCTCCTTGACCCCCTTTAACAATTGCCAATCAGCTAAAACACAATTTTAAACAAGGACAATTAAATTGAAAGCCTTCCCATTCTTTATCTGGTGTCTGAGAAGCAAAGTCTCTTGGGAAAAAAAAAAAAAAAACCCAAAACATTAAAACAAACAAACTGACCAAACAAAGAAACAAAGAAACCCTGTTCCGCTTTACTCCTGAGTGATTTTGGAATGGACTGAATTACATGGCTGTGAAAATTTAAATTTATGTCACTCTATAAATAGGACATGTCATACCATTTCTGATTAGTAGGGCCCCATGTTAAGGATACTTACTATATTTTTACATCAGCCAAATTAAAAATAATCTTAAATAGCCAAAGATGCTCTGAGTTAAGAGTACATCTAAGTTATTATTTTATTTCTTTAGGCTACTTACTAGTAGATAGCAAGATAAGAGATATATCTCTGATTAAATGACCAATTTTAGTTGACTTCAAAATAGAACAAAAGGTAATAATTGAAAAGCAAAAGCTTTATATATACATTTAGTGTACTAATCTTTCATTAAATATCAGAATAATAAATGATGCCCCTACTCATCCCACAAAGTATTAGTTTGTCTTCTACTGCAAAAATTACACTTAGTGAATACGTTATATTAAATTAGTGTTCAATGCTGCTGTTAATCTTTGTCTCATTAAGTGATAATAGCAATGTATTTAATAGCTGAATAATCTTCCAAAGTTTAACTGTACATGTATAATATGAACGCTAATCAAGATCACTCAGCAGGTCAGCAGATTAATATCAGAATGAGTCTCCATCTCTTGGGCTTTGAGCAAAAATTTCCATGCACCTATAGATCTACTACACATGATTGCAATGCTTTTCCATGCAATAAGTAAATGTACACATTAGGAAATCAAATATCTATCCAAATTAAATAGATAGAAATAATAGATACATCTTGATAATTCACTCTTAATTTGCTTCTAATAAAAATGTAAGTAGTACTGCATGCAATGGCCATAAATATCTAAACAAAAGAAAGGCATTTCACATCACTATATACTAACTTTACTTTCTGCACAGGTTGCTAGTTCTGGTTCATTTTTAAATGTATAGCATAAGTTAAAGGCATATAAAAATAATTTAGCTTTAAAATATTTTAAAAAGGTTTTAAGGTAGTGAAAAACAGAATTTTCATGTAAAGTTAAGCAATACTATTTTTATTTTTATTGTAACTAATTCAGTTATCATTTCCCAATAACTCCCTTTACTATTTTTTAAGATACAATAATGTTCTTTACTTCTTTTGTGACAAGAAAACATCCCCTCTTCATATATTACTTTAATATTCCCTAGTTCAGAAACTCAATTACATTGTCTTTCAGAAGGCTAATGAGATATTCATTCCTTTTTTTGTTTTACATCAAATTATCCTAAAATTTTATTCTATTAAATCCATTACAAATTGGCAACTATTTATTTATAGTAGGATAAAATATGTAACTTCTTCTTAAGGATGATTGGAGTGTGACTCTAGATCAATAACTCAATAAAAATGTTTTACAGAAAGTAAATATTTTATCTTTGATATCATGAACATCACACTAAGTTTTAAAATAAATTAATCTGAAATACTTACCATCCTCCTACTTACTTGGTTATTTCTTCGACATACTGTAAAATACTATGGCATAGCAGACTTATATAGCTTTATTTTGTATTGTCCTATACATTTTCCTAATTTGTCTCACATTCTTTTTCCTTATAAAATGTCAATAGAAAGATTAAGCTTACATATACAAAGATCACAGCCAATGCCAGATGTTGAGAGAGTCTCTGGAGACCAAAGATTCCACACCAGGTGGTTGAGCCAGCTTAATGAAGCAACACATGCTCATGAGGGACACAAAGGGTGGACGTGTAGGGACCTGCTCTCATTTGGTTATTTATGACAGTATAAGAAGGATTTGAAATCAAAGTAAAAATGAAGTGAAATCAAGCCTTTCCATTTACATGGCATATTTTTTTGGCTAAAAGTTTTAAATTTTATTCTCAGAATTCAGGCTTTAAAAAAAGATCTTTAATGTACTGTACTCTTCAGGGACAGAATTAACATTAAACCTACTTCAAACTTCTCTATCAGGTGGTAAGAATAATAAATAACTAGTTTTTAAAAATTTAAATTAAAATATAAGCATAATTTCTAAGAACTTATGCTTCTTTTACTGAAGGACTTAAAAATTTAAAGTCAGTTTTGTGCTATCATAAACTCAGAAAATGGACTGACCATCAAGTATGACCTTAGGCAATAACTAATGAACTGAAGAGCATTTTAATATATTTTCTTATCACCAAGTGAAGCACTTTAAGTTATTGCTAGGCTGTATGACCTCATACAATTGAATCATGCTAGAGCCAAATAGGGTAATGTCTTTGATAGCAATTAGATAAAGGCAGGATATTAACTTTTACTTTAAGAAGTGTTAAACAAAGGGACTCATCTCCTGGCTTAACTTAGTTAGAAATAAGCTACTTATTTAACAGTAGAGGTTAAAGTAGGGATGGCCTCTTTCACCTGTCAAAAAGAAAATTAATTTTATTTTAAAAATTATCAGGAAATTTTATTTTGGTAATGGACACTTTGCTAGAGTTTTAAGTTTTTAATATCATCATGATATATTTTAATGTCTATGAAGCTCGTCTTTAATGTCTAAAATTTTCAATATGCTTAGAATTGGTTAAGCAACAGATGATCCTTGTCAATCATAATCTTTCTTTTTTTTAATGTACTTTAGGGCAGGGTCTACAAGGTGTTCAGGGTCTCACTACTAGATGGGACTCATAGCGATTCTCCTGTTTACAGCCTCCCAAGTGCTGAGAATACAGTTGTGTGCCACCATGCCCTGTCTCAAACGCCTTCTCAGAATGCTCTGGGGGTGGGGCCGGCAAGGCAGGCCTGGGGATTGAACCCTTGGCCCCTGCTTGCAGGCGCTTTAATCCACTGAGCTATTTGGTCGGCCCATCATCATAATCATGAGGAACTTTTACTGAGCTGAACAGGGCAGGTCACACAGAAAAATTAAGTGATAAATTGTACAAAAAAATATGATCTAAATGTTAGTATCATATTTCATCAAATCTAAGATGCTACTGATAATACACATTTCTTTTCCATACCTCTAAGAAGCAGCTGTCAATTAAACTGCATACGGCACAATGTTCTCATCATTAGAAGTTTCTACACTTAAAGAGTTCTTTTAGAACTAACCCAGTTTTAAAATTATGGCTCACTGCTGCCCATGTGTAAAAAGACAGAAGAGAATCAAAATGGAAGAGACATTTCTAAAGCTTTTTTTCAGCTTAGGGTCGTCAGTGTCCAGGTCTTTGCTTGCTATGATTTTTTTTTTTTCTTTTTGTCATCAGGAGTAGCTGTGAAGCATTCACACTCCAAATAGACAATATATATAAAGACTGAAACATCACATTGTACTCCATACTATCTACAATTACGATGTAGCATTCAAAATAAAACTTTAAATGAAGTACTTTTGGAGACAGCTTTGTTTAAAAGGGTGTTCCTATTTTCTCTTGGTTTTCTTCCAAGTCACTGACATCCATTCAGTAACATTCATGCAGGCACTTTCTTGATTTAATCTGCAGGTGTTGAAGTTTTTTCGGGTATAAGTAGACTCAAGTGGTCCTTAAATATTTTCTTCTAGCCAGCTGAGGGCTACTTGGCCCTTCATGTGGCCAGGAATAATAACCAAGCTCCCCAAAGAATATATCATGACATCAAGAGTCACAATTGCTGCCTGGCTAATAGTGATTATTTATTTATTTATTTACAATAATTTTATTGAGAAATAGCAATGAGACAGTTTCAAAACTGATTAATAGGAGAGTTTCAATAATTAATACATTGCATATTGTTGTCTTTGTAGTGATCATTTGTAGTACAAGATGCAGACATGATATCCTGGCCAAACACTATTAGTACAAATCTTTCTTCTCACTGCATTAGGAGAAAGTAGCTGTATATCTATCCTACCTATTTTGTATATACAGATACAAAATGGTCATTCATTTGTAACCCCTTTTTTTGTTTTGTTTTGTCAGAGATGGGTATTCCATTGCCATTTAAATATTGTAGGTGCATGAATTCAGCAAAATATTCCAATATAGTCCAGTAGCCCATCATAGTAGTGGGTCATCCACAGGACTGGCAATGTCAGAAGTTGACAGTGATTTTTTAGATGATATTAATTAAAAGATTTCAGACACATTAAGTAATATTTAAGAAAACAAGTATGAGAAAAAAGAAGACAAGTATGCTTCAGTATTGAAGAAATATGGTTTACTATTTTCAGGGATTTACAATATTCTGGTTAGAAATCGCTACATTTTCAAAATGATACAACTGAATAGGTCATCAGTGGCTAGTTAAAAAAAACAGTATGACTAAATACACATATATGACCAAACACTCATTCTTATAGTAGGTGGTAAATCTTATTTGTAATTGGTTAGCTTAACTAGTACTTAGGACAGTTGTTTCCTGTTTTTTGATGCTACTATGCTGATAGTAAATAGAATTACTAGAGAAAGTTTAAGAGCATATGCAAGTTCTTGGTCTCAATCTCCCCAAATTATGACTATATAAGATGCTTTAGACCTAGACATGCTAGAAACAAGGCACAGGTGCTTCTGATTATGTCAGGGTTGGGAGCATGGTTCTAGCTCATAAAGCATGTTGCTATGGAAGCTGGGTCCAGATTCCACTGCTACATGGTCTATTTAGTGGGAATATAGGAAAATAAAAATTCTGAAAATAAAGTTATGGGAAGAATTTTCAAATTCCACCTCAACTACTTTATAGCTGTAATACCTTGAGTAAGACATTTAACTTGTCCAGTTTATTTACAGAAATGAGGATAACACATAATTCATAGGGTTGGTGTGAGACTAAACTATGAATAAGCAAAAGCACTGGTAAAGGCATTTGGTGTAACTGAAAAAATGTTCTCTCACCAACCCCCTAGCCCCTGTATATATGTACCCCGGCTTGTTCATACTGACAGATTTGAAAAATGTAAGCAATTTCCTCAAAGCGTTCCCCAATTCTCCCAGCTTCAAGTAATCTCTTCCTTCTCACAAGCAGTCTACTTGCATTTCTTTACTGGAGCTTATTTCTACTTTGTTTCATACTTATTTATGCACATGACATATCCCTGTAATAGGTTGCAAAAATTTTTTTAAGAATAAGAAGCTTGCCTAATTTATCTTCATACCCATAGCATTTAAGACAGTGTCTGGAAGAGATACAGGGTTTTGCTGACAGAAAGATGTGAATGAAATAGCAAGGCAATGATCCAGTTTCCATTACTGACCTCTCGCTTTGAACAGCCATTAGCTATAAGAGGTCACTGAAGCTCAGTCACCACTAGAAATCAGGTAAGGGCCATGAGAATGTGATTTATCAATTAGTCATTAGATCAACTAACACTTACTTGAAAGCTGGCAGAAGGAAGGGCATTTAAGAGTAATACATTTGCATTCTTTGAATCTAAAAATATCTGTACTGTTTCTGAAGAAGAGCTGAAATGCGGTATAGTACTGCCACATAGCTACAAAAAGGATCATAAATATGGTAACTGGTCAGTTAAGTACCTACAATGAAGGTACAAAAATAAACATTTTCTTTGATGCTTATAAATAATCCTTCAAGATCAGGTTCTTACTAAATTCTTTTAAGTAATATATATAAGTATTTTGTATGCATGTGAACAGCTCATCAACCCAGACAGAAAAATTTTTAACTAAGTTCAAACTCTTCTGTAATTTTTATTGTCTATGAGGAAAAATGTCCTAAAGTGAATGAAAATCACAACCATTCAATTTATGAAAATTGTTATGGCTTGTGTCTAGTTGTCTCCCCAAAGCCTCATGCAGTCATGGGGCGGGGACATCTAGAGTTTGTGATTAACTCATGATCCACTGGGATTATGGTGACCCAAGGCTGGGACTATGGGTCTTTGTACTGCTGGGATTATGGGTGTGTGTACTTCCCCCAGCCTGGGGCAGAGAGACTGAATGTAATATAAGACAGACAGAGAGACACACTCTCTCTCTGTTGCCATTGTTGCTGCTACTCCTCCATTTGTTCTTGCTTGCTCTGTACTGCTTTCATGAACTGATGCTGTCTGCCATGTGTCACTCTGCCTTGGAGCCAGCTAAGTATGGATTGAAACCTCCAGTAACTGTGAGCTAAATAAACCTTTCTTTCCTTCATTTCGGGTATCGAGTATTTGTCGCAGCAACAAGAGAAGAGTAACTGAGAAAAAAGTCAACCTGTACTATAAAATGAAATGCTTATGAACATAACTAGAAATAATTCACAATATTTTAAAAATAATTTTGAGGTGATACACTCAACAATTTCAAAAGTATAGCCAGGTAGTCACTTTAAGATGTAACAAAAAAAAAATCATGAAATTTCAGAGCTTAAATATTGATAACCAAGTGGAAGACAGCTTACTACCTGGAAAATGAAATCTAGCTCTAGACATATGAGTATATATTTATTAATTGGTACCAGGAATCGAACACAGGACCTTGAGCTATACATCCCAGCCAACATATGGGCTTTAATTGACAGAAAAAGATTTGTTAATGTTAAGAAGAAAAGACAGTTAAAAAATGGCCTCTATATTTTTAGAACTAGTTTAAAGTTGTTGTGTAAAACATTTGGTTTAATATAATAGGTTAAGAAAAAGTATCATACTGAGAAGCTTCATTTTCTATTTTATGATGTAACAAATATATTAAGTGAAAAAAAATCAAAATTAGAACCTTTTTACTTTATATAAGAAGCATAGCAAACAACTAAGTTACTGACTAGATTTCTCACCATCTTAGGTTATAGGATTATGTCTATTTCTTTACCTATATCCCATTTCAGTTAGTAACTTCCTTAAAATAATGTTATTTTACTTTTTTTTTTGTGTGCGTGTTTGTGTGCAGGGTCTCACTACACAGCCCAGACTTGTAGTGATCCTCCTGATTTCTGCCACCTTAGTGCTGGGATTACATGCACGCATCATCATGCCCGTACTCCATTGCTGGCTCAGCACATCCGGGGGCAGGGCAGGCGCAGCATGCGGAGCCAGGGATCGAACCTCGGCCCTGTGCTTATTTAAGCAAGCACTCAATCCGCTGAGCTATACCGTCAGCCCTAATAATATTATTTTAAAAACCTTTTAAAGACAATTTATAAATCATTTTGGAATCAAGCCCTGAATAAATGACTGTAAAATTTCTACCTTCAAAGAGAAAAAGGTACACTCTGCTGAAGAACTGCTAGGTGAGAATGGACACATTTAAAAAAATATTATATATAGGTTGATCATAATTATTTTATATGACAGGTTCTTTTTATGTTTTACTGACCAGCAAAGCTTCACAATGTTACATGTGGATTTTACTTCATGTTTTCACGAATCCTACATACCAATGATATGCTTATTTTCATTTAAAAATGATAGTAGAATTCCCTTAATAACCAGCAACATCATTCTTGTTTATACTCACTCATTCTTTCTGCCCACATGGGCCTCACTTCTAAGACCATTCAAAATGATGTTTTCCAAGCATGTGCCACATGACTTGTTCATATAAATGGAGCAAATTAAACTGTCTCCACATATATCCTATCACATTTGTAGTCCTGATTTCTTTCTTTAGCACGTGGCCAAGACACCGTATTATCTGCCTGCAGAGGTTGACCTCAGGATATTAGATTCTGCCACACAGCTCTCTTGTACTAAACCGAGGGGAAACACTTAATCACCCCTGCCTTTTCAGGAAAAAATCAACTTTAAATTTGCCATGATGAAAAATCAATAAACCAGTAATTGCTTGGCTTATCATTGCATGGAGTAACAAATTGGGAAGCGAAGCTTAGCGTCCACACAGATTTCAGTGAGACACATGGAGTTTCAGGATCACTAAGCTAGAAAAGGAAAAGGTCTCAGAGTGATAATTAAATCTACTCATGCTGATTTTCTGCCAAATTTATTTCCCAAGAGTATATAAAATATGTTTCACTGCTTACTAGTCAGGCATAACTAATCAAATCAACATCACAGTAACATATAAAAGAAACAAAAAAGTACAAATTCATTATTATAAGCATCAAAATATATTATTGAGAATATAAAGTTACTTTATAAAAGTTAAATTTTTGTCTTTTAAAAAATTGTTTATTTCCTAGCTGAATAAATGCCCAGACATTTACATTTCATATGACATTCTAATTACTTAATATTTCCTTTAAATTGGTTTCAATTAAACATCAGTATTTGAAAATAAATCCCAAAATATCACACATGAAAACTTTTCAATTCCAAGAATGGTCTTGCAGTGAGTAACGTGAGTAACCCATTTAACATGAGTAACCCATTTTTTTGCTAATGCAAATACATGTTATCATATCTAAATTAGAGCATTATTCCTATGTATTTCCACCACATTCAGTGTGAAATATGAGATTTGTTTCACACATAAACACAGAAATCTATTGTCTGAAGTAAAATGAGGAATATATATCATCCTTCTGACAAGGCAAACACATGCCAACTCAAAATATTACTAAAAATATGTAGCAGTTTAATAAATTACTACTAATAGACCTAATTTAACACAGCAAATTAGCATAGCTCCAATGGAAGTGCAAATATAGTTATGCTCAAACATTCACTTTAAGAGAAAGAAGGAAGATGAGCTGTTTCCTTTTTCTTTTTCTTTTGTTAAGAATGATTTTATATGTGTCCTTCAACTGGCTACTGGGACTATGATAATTAAAACATTTAAAACAGCACAAGCCCCCCAGTCTCTAATCTGAAGCTCAGGTCAGCTGTCTGTAGATTCTAATTTGTCCTCCATTTGTATTCATGACAAGAAAATACTGAATATTTAACAGCAAACCAGCAGGAGGGGTATTGTGGGCTTAGAGGTTAAATAATTTGATTTCTGTGCAGATTACATGTAACATCCAACAACTAATCTCACACCTGATTTGGCAATACAATTACAGCAAAAATAATGCAGAGGTAACATAACTATAAAGTAGAGAAATTAGGCCTTTTTCACAGACTGGGTAACAATAACTTTAACATATTATATTGTTTACTTAACTTCTGAAGCCTACCTTTTTAATACTACATGTAAAAATGACTTATGAAGGATGATAGTTGATGAGGAACCTGTGTAACTCCTATCTTTTTTCATGGTATTAGTGGTTCCATCTATTTTACCTCACTGAAAAATAGAAGGATTTGAGGAAAAGCAGAGTGTCTAGATAGGACAATAAGTCCATTCTCCTGACTTTAGGCAAGACTACATTCAAACAATCCTCATTTTGATCTAAGATAAACTTCCATCTGTTGGAAAAATCCAAGTGCTGATTGAGGAGAATGAACTGCTTCTTAGGGTTAAATAGAGAAGAAATAATTGAACAGAACCAGAAGTTGAAAAAACACAGCTTTCTTATAACATTACAGATACAATGACAAATATTTAAAGAAGGTTGAAGAATATATTTGGATTATGATTTATATTTATACTAACAAGCTAACATATTTTAAGGTAAAATATTTTTGATCTATTTGTATTAAGAATGAAGAAATGAAAAATATTTTGATTTCTAAATTTTCAATTTTTTATTGAACTAATGTATTTCTTAAAAGACCCTTAGAAAATCTATCAATCTCTGCTTTTTTTCCTTTACTGATTGATAGTTTTCTCTTTGTAAATGTGAATTATCATAACAATTTCTTAATTCACAATTGAAAAAGAATTTAATAATTTCAGCAAAATAGAAAGCACCTTCAGATACAAAGTACATTTAGATAATAATTAGAAAATGTAAACTAAAAACTTCCTATCTAGACTGATAAGATCTGATATTTAGAATTCATTTTCTTCTGTTTGGTTCCTATCTTTCTAGCTTCTCTACAGCAAATTTTTAGAGCTGATTTGCTCTATTTTTATGAATGACTCTCAATTTCAATGGAGCTGATATGTGTCACTGTGATCCTACTGAATTCCAAATTCATAAACCTTCTCCAAACATGGTATTTTCTGTTCTCTTGTAATATCAATTCTCTTGCAATTGATACAAACAAACAATTTAAGATTTAGTTTCCCTATTTGTTACCTGAGAAGAAAGTATTAGAAAATCACTGAAGTTTATTCAACGTGCAAGTTTTCAGTGAGTGCTTGATTGACCTTTTAATACTTAGCTATATGAACAGAATAGTACATACAGACAGCTGGATGCAAAAAGCAAGGTCACCTACTCTGTCTTCAGGAGGTTATGGAGTGGGGAAAACCAAGAAAAAGCCTTTACCTGGTAATTTAACATGACTCAGTTATATGTTAAATAAAGAATAATCTGTGCTGATAAAGAAAATTAAAAAAGGGGCCAGGGAGACAGCTCAGCAGTCTAAGCACCTGCCTGCCAAGCACAAGGACCTGGTTTGAATCCCTGGAATTGCATGCCATACAGGTCATCAAAACTGGGCATTGTGGTGCATGCCTGTAACCCAGTACTGGGGAGGTAAGACAGGAGGATAACTATGAGTCTGAGCTGTATAGTGAGACTCTGTACCAAATAAATAAATCTTCAAAACAAAAACCAAAAGTCAAAAAACTTTCTTGGGGATTAGATCAGAGGACAATATGAAAAAGACTACCTCGTAGCAGTCCATAAATCAACCCAACAATTCGGCTTAAACCCTCTTTCCTCAAATATCAAGGTTGTTTTCTGCTTATACAGGCCATTTCCAAAAGCTCAGAGCTATGCTTTCTAAAATCTTGTTTGAAAATCTTAATTTTGTTGATTTAAATTTAGATGGACAGTTCCAAGGGTCATTCTTCTCTTACTGCAGAAATCCTCAGGGATCCAATGTGAGTGTACAGCACCCATGCCAGTACTCTGTGGTAAGCGCAATGTGACCTTCCAGACTGCCATTTCATGATAATAAATTAAACCATGCTTTGTAGTCAGTCACAAAGTTTACATATAACCTAACAAAATACATTAATGTGCAAAAATTTTTATTTTGTAGTTGGAGTGGAAAGAAGGTAGCATTCTTTATTTACAGTTTTTGTAATACTCTTTGAATATAAAATAAATCATAGACAAATTAATATGTTTCAGTACACTGCAGTTATGCACAAAGGTCATGATACTTTTAGTTTGTCTAAAGCCATTAGAGACTGTAATACAAAAATTAGGAAAAATTTCTGTTCTCATTCATAAGACTTTCACATCAAAGTTTTCTTTCAATTCTCTCTACAGGATTTTCAAAGAAAAGACTATAAGATATCTCCGTAACTTTTCAATACATTAAGCTATAGTTCAATTAAATGATTAGATAGAGACAAGATGAATACTCCTAGAAAAAATACTTTTTTTTTTTTTTTGGCGGAACCGGGGATTGAACTCAGACCCTTGCACTTGCTAGGGAAGTGCTTAGTCCACTGAGCCATCTCCCTGGCCCAAAGAAAAAATACTTTTAAAGTATGTACTTGATTGGGTTTCTAAACTTTAAGGCATCGTATTTTTTTAAACAGATAATAATTTGCGTTACTTATGAAATATTCTATTTCTCCAAAATATTTGAATCCAAAACTTTAAAATTAGCATCAATTTCTTTCAATTATAGTTTGAGTTTTTCCTGTATCCATATAGCCTAACTGGTAGAAAATTTTGTAATTTGAAAGGAGAAAGACCTCATTTCGTACTTGTCTGATTTATAATCTTACTCCCCATACAGTTGTGTATGCTATTTGGAGGCTACCCAGTTCCAAAAGTGAAAACCTAAACAAATGTATGTAGGCCAAGGAGATAGCTCAGTGGTCTAAGTGCCTGCCTGGCAAGTGCAAGGACCTGGGTTTGATCCCTGGTACTGCATGCCATGCTGGCCAATGAAATTGGGAGTAGTGGTGCTTGCCTGTAATCCCAGTGCTGAGAAGGCTGAGACAGGAGGGTCACTATGAGTCTGAGCTGCATAGTGAGACCTTGTACCAAACACATACATACATACATACATACATACATACACAATTAAAAAAATTAAAAAGCAAACAAATGTATGTGAACGATGAACTTGAAGCTGCTAAATGAATATCCTTAACTTTTGTTAAAAAATTTGTCTAAAAACATTGAAAACACCTATAATTTCAAAAATGAAAAGAAAAAGGGGTATTCAAGATTTCCGACATAATATTTGATACCTGTTGGTTCAAAAATCTGTTTATAATAATGCCAATATAATAATGCCAATATTAAGGAATGATGAATCTGCCAAATCTGCCAGTTAATCGCTACAAACAGTACAAACATGGCTGTCTAAACAAGATGGGGCTTATTATCACATAAATGAGCAGGTTAAAAAAAAAAAATTCCTTGTTCACTACAGACAACATCAGTAGAAAAATACTATCATCAAATATTAGCAATAACAATTCTAAGGTAGGTACCATGTCAGCACTGAGATTATAAAGTATGAAAGATGAGGTTTTTGCATTTGATGTGCTGTAATTGAGCTGAGGCGATATGACTTAAAATAATGTGAATAATTTTACATAAATAAAAGAAAACACGTGTTTTCTTTCAAACACCACTTCCTCAAATAATGAACATATGGCTTTATCACTTGGATGTTCATAGCCTCCTACTTACCCACAATGTGATTTTCACAGGTTATAAATACAGTAGAATAGTCACTTTTTAGAAGGTGGATTATATTCATCAGCATTGTTAACAAAGTGGGGTATGAAGCTTGATTAAATGGGTTTTAGACAAGTAAAAAACAAGACCAAACTTGGGTGATACTACAAATCATATGGCTTAGTTTTGTAAACCTTGACAAAGAAACACCAATAAGTTGGATGTGTTAAAGCTACTCTCATTTGTAATTATTTCTTATTACTATCTACATAATGAATGGTACGGAACAGTGATTCATAGAGGCCAATCTTTCAGCTGTAGTGTTAAGCCACCACTAAACTAATCTTGATACTTCTGTTCTGGGTAAGACCGGGGAAGTAACACACTTCATATCTACCCATAAATATACTTAAAATCTCAGAGGATATTTTAATGACTGATCTTGCTAGTTTCACCTATTGCTGAAAATCAAATAGTGGTTATAACTAGAGGAAGAGATTAAAGTGTTATCTTCTCTGTAGACACAAAAGACTGACCTGAATAAAAAATGACTTACAATGGGAAACATGCTGCTGAGTCACATGGCATATTAACTGCCACAGGTCCAAAGAAACTGGGCCAAGTGATCATGGACTGACATCTCTGAAATCATGAGGCAAATAAATCTTTCCTCTTTTGAGTTATGTCAGGTATCTTATTACAATTATGGAAAGCTAGCTAACTTATCTACTGACAGAATTTTCAGAAGCTGAATCTGTGTTAAAGTATTGAGATAAATCCTGGAATCTGCTTTATTTATTTATTTGTTTATTTATTTATTTATTTATTTAATTTATTTTGCTGTACTGGGGATCGAATTCAGGACCTTGTACTTGCTAGGCAGGCACTTATGCTGCTGAGCTATCTCCCTGGCCCTGCATTTAAAAAAAATCTTTTACCTGGTACAGGGTCTTGCTATACAGCTCAGACGCATAGTGATCCTCCAGTCGCAGCTTCCCCAGCACTGGTACTACAGGGTGTGCACCCACACCTGGTTTTGGAATTTGCATTTTAAAGGCTTCCCAGGGCAGTTGTATTTTATTTTTATCTTTTTTTGGCAGTTGTATTTTAAAGGCTTCCCTGAGAAGCATCATTTTGAAAGAGAAGGATGATACTTCTTGTTCGCTGATACTTCTTGTTCTATACTAGAAGTAAAACAACTTCATTTTTGATGAATTGAATGGCTTATCATAAACCTGTTTTCTTTTTAGATCTAGGAATTTACCTGGGGTGTTCTATGTCCCCTGCTTTATGTAATATTTTATTTTGAAACAAGCTCTTACTAAGTTACACAGACTATCCCTCAAACTTGTGATCTTTCTGTTTCTGCTTCCAAAGTAGCTGGGATTTCAGGTGTGTGCCACTATGCCTGATTTGAATTGATACATATAGTCCCCACAAATTGGTACTTTAAAGACTTAAGGATAATTTTGGAGGGGAATGTATATATCCTTTTATATATCATCATTTTAAAAAGCAACTTTACTGAGGTATACATATTATAAAATATGCTCATTCAATGTACATGATTCAATGATTTTTTTTCCCCCAATTCTAGGGATGAAATCCAAAGTCTTGTGCATGCTAGGCAAGTTCTCTACCACAGAACTATAACCCCCAGCCCAATTGAACTATTTTTATATTTTATTTTACTGTTTTTTTTTTGTTTTTTTTGGTGTGATTGTGAATTAATTCAGGGTCTTTACACTGAGCTACATTCCAAGCCTCCACTCTACTTCTGCTTTTTTAGTCTTAACATAGTTTCCCTAACTTGGTAGGATGCCTGGACTGAATTCGATTTTGTGCTTCTTTTGCCTCAGCTCCCCAGAGCAATGGAATTATCAATGTGTGCCACCACACCTAGCCAGTTCAATGATTTTTAGTAGTCATTACTGTAATTTAGTTTTAGAACACTTTTAATATCTCTAAAAGTATACTTTCAGCAAACATTTCCTGTCCTAGCCAAACAAGTATCTAAGACTTGTAGATGCATGCCTTTTTGGAACATTCATATTAATAAGGGGTCCTGTAGCACATATTCTTTTGTATTTGGCCTCTTTAGTCTAGAATAATATATTTCAGGTTTATTTATGGTGTAACACATTTCATGCAGTTTATTCCTTTTTTTAAAAATTTATTTGTGTGTGTGTGTGTGTGTGTGTGGCCAGCTCAGCCCACCAGGGGGCGGGGCTGGCTGGCATGTGGTGCTGGGGGATTGAACCGTGGTCCCTGTGCTTTGCTAAGCTTGTTCTAAGTAGGTGCTTTAGACCACTGAGCCATCTCACCAGCCCCAGTTTATTCCTTTTTATTAAGGAAAAGCATTCCCGTACAAGAATAGCCCACATATTGTTATCAGTTTACCAGCTGATATTAGATTATTTAGATTGTTCTGGACCAGGGAGATAGCTCAGTAGAATAAAAGCTTGCCTGGTAAGCTCAAAGGCCTGAGTTCAATCCCCAGTTATAAACAAAAAAAAAAAAAAAAAAGAAAAAGAAAAAAAGATTGTTCTAGGATTTTGGTTATTATGAGTAATGCTGCTAGGAACTTTTGTTTACATGCCTTTATGAAGACATACTTTCATTTCTTTTTGACTAAACAATCCCTATGAGTGGAAACGTTGAGTCATATAGTGTATTTATGTTTAACTTTTAAAGATTCTGTAAAACTGTCTTTCCAAGTATGAACTTTTTAATATTCTCACAAACCATGTTTTGCTTTCTCTCCAGTTTCTCCACATCGTCAATACTTGTTATCACTCATGTTTTTTATTACATCCGTCTTAGTTGTATGAGATGGCATCTCATTACAGTTTAAATTGGCATTGAGACTGAAGAATAAAGCTCAAAATATTTTCAATGAAACATAAACTGAGGAAAATCACTCAGATGAGCTTTTTTTAAAATAAGGATTAACTGACTGATTCCCCCAAAGACAGTTTTTGTGTACATGAAATTACTTTTTCTGATTTACTTTTTCAATATAACTTGGTTTTCAAATAGTTCTACCTATAGATGAGCAGCACCCGTTGTAATTCTTGCTGTATCTAAATCATTCAATTGTATATGAGGACAACTTTGGGTGCTTTGCTTTATTTCTCTCAGGATGTGTAAATTTATTCTGAAGACTTAGAAGCAAATCAGAAAGTTTCTCCATATTTCATCTCATATCAAGAAGGCCAAGCAACATAATGTGTGTATATTCTAAAAATTAACATCTGTGTATGGAAAATAAGTTGTCCTTAAAAACACAGATCTAATATTTTCCTGATTAAAAGATGAACCAATTAATGAAAAAACAATGTTATTTCCAGTATAACTGCATTTGGATTGATTAAATAGTAATACTTCAGGAAAACAACCTATTTGTCTCTATAGCATACGTAAAAGATAGTTCTAAGTTTTTTAAAAAAAACTGGGCAATTTGATGACTGTTAAAATACCTACAAGCATTAATTTAACCTGAAAGAAATCTATTTTAGCTTAGTATTGTATCTTGTTCCAATAACCAGGCAAACAAATAAAAAATACAAACAATAATCACAAATATTTATTACAGGAGATTCACATTATGAATATTATTCAAAATTGGCTACTACTGGTCAGCAGGAACTCTGTTTTGAGGCTTAAGCCAAAACTTCCATTCTACTCTAGAGTGCAGTTATTACTTTCTACCTTGCAGAACTGAGAACAGTAATGCTGGGAAAGACTCACTGGTGCTGCCTGCAAACTAAGACACATGGACACTCTACGCAAGCAAAGCGAGGCCTCTAGCAAAAAGCTGCCATACTGCCTTCGGGTTACTTTAGGTGAACATAACAAGATCCCATCCTTTGTGTCCAAGGTTAACGTTTAGGCTATCCATGAGAATGTGCTAGGCATCTGGGAGCAAGGACACAAAAACGGTGTCATTGAAGAGTTCCAAATGTTCTTGGTTACTTCAGAAGCTGTTTCTGCCCTGTTTTCTTTTTCTTTATCCCACATACCTGGCAGGTTATTTAGCACTTCTCTATTTTAACTCTTTCTTATCCCAATACAAAAAGTCAAAAAACAGATTGAGACAGAATGTGGGGTAAGTGGGAGGTATGGTGTAGTCAATCTTGCTGATAATATTTTTACTATTTAAAAAATTGTAGGAAGAGAGAATGTAACCTCTTCTGTGTGGTGAGATCCCTCTATTCTCCTCTTACAAAAGGAAGTTAATAAATTAAGCTGACATTTATGAACTATGCAATGTAGGTACATATAGTCCAAATGGAAGAAAGGAAGGATGGGAGGATGGGAGAATGGAAGGAAGGAAGATTAAGAAGAAACTAACCAAATATTAGTTGAAGCTGTTACTGTGGGCATTATGGTTATGTGCATTTATTTATGCTTTATTATTTTTACATATTGGTCTTATTTTCCTACAACATTGGCTCATATTTTTAACTAAAACTTACAGATACAACTATAGTTATATCCAAAAGAATGCTTCCAGGCAAAACAAAATTCAGTATAGAACTTTAGGGAACACATTTCTCAAAAAGACTCAAAGTAGTATATAAATTTCCCAATTTTAGACAATTAATTGGATTAAAATCTTGCAGAGTACAGATGCTCAAGGGCACAGCTCTTGCCAAGCACATGCAAGACTCTTGGATATATCCTGGTAGTACAAAAACAATAAAGTATGTAAACACTTGGGAATTTAAATCTTGTGATCTTTACACTTTCCAATTCTAAGTGTATACATATGAACTGAGAAGGTGGCATACTAAAAAGAAATGTCACTATGGAAGATAATGGAATATAGTACAGTGGTTAGGACCTTAGGTTCTAGAATTAGAACTGTGTTCACACACTGGCTTCAACTTAACAAATAACCATGTAACTTATTAATGTTACTGTTACTATGGTATTGGAATACCATTTCCACTTCAGAAAACTTATACTTTTAATAATAGGAACAAGAACTTCATCTTAATTTTTTTTCTTTCAAAAATCTATTCCCAGACTGGATTTTAATTTCTGAGCATGTTATAACAAAAGTTTTAAAGGAGATTTGCATGAACAATATCTATACACTGGTTTTTAACACATAATTAGACAAATCCTTTACATTTCCATGGCTTGGATTTAGGATATCCTAAATCACCATTAAGTCACACACAGCTCAGTTACCAAATTCACATTAACATGAATTCCATTAGCATCAGTGATTTGTTTTGGAAAACAGTGCTCAACCGGAAGGTACCTCTGACCTATCTAAAGATGAGGAGAAATGTATCACTTACACATGTACTACTTGAATAACTATATATTTTATATTAGCCAGAGACTTAACAGATAGTCATATTCTAACTAATAACATTTAATGCAGTCCAGAAGTTCATAGGTATTTCCAAGAAAAATGATCTATAATAAGTTAATTATTTATTTAGTGTACTCGGGATGCTAACTGAAAAAAACTAAGGGCTGGCCAAATAGCTCAGCAGATTAAAGCACCTGCAAGTAGATGCTGCGGGCCAGGGGTTTGATCCCCAGGCCTGCTATGCTGGCCCCGCCCCAGGGGTGTGCTGAGACATCAATTGAGACTGGGTGTGGTGGCCCACGCCTGTAATCCCAGCTCTTGGGAGGCTGTAAACAGGTGGATCGTTATGAGTCTGATCTAGTAGTGAGAACTGAACACCCTGCAGACCCTTCCCTAAAAAAAAAAAAAAAAAAAAAAAAAAAGGAAAAAACCAGTTGCTCCTAATTTGAGTTGTTTAAATTCATTTATATTACTATAATATATTGGTTTATAAGTTTCATTAAGAAACTTCCAGCAAAGTAATTTATTTATTATGAGTTTTAACTATAATCACGGATGAAAGACTTCTCAGACTTTTGTGTTTAAGGTATGAATGATTTGATTAGGGTAGAAATTAGAAGAAATCTACTCCATAGCATTGTTTTCAAATAAAAGGCCTTAGCCCATTTAATAGGCACTATCTGTTTTGATTTATTTTAAGATGCTACAATATTGGAAAAAACAGAGAGGACTTACAAAAATATTCTTAGTGTTTATTTTTGATACATAATAGTTACAGAACAGGTATACATATATATATATATTGTATCTTAATCATTTTCCATCCCTCTACTCGCTTCCCTCTTTCCTCTCCCCTTTTCCTGATCCTTCTCCATCTCCCAAAAGTCCACCTCTCTGTTTCCTATCATTTTTCCTTTATTCTGCTTTTTAGTTTATTTATATTTTTGGTTTTTCACATAAAAGAAACCATGTGCCATTTAACTTTCTATGTCTTACTGCACTTAACATTATTTTCTAAAGATCCATCCATGTTTTGTAAGTTTAAAAAAATGCCATAAAATTACAAAGGATATCTAGAAAGTTGTTGTCACATAAAATATATTTTGGTGATCTGTATTTTGGTACTATTTTCAAAGTGACTTATTCTTTCTTTAAAAAAAAGTATTTTGGCTTTTCACATTGTTTCACAAACAACCCTAATACTGTGTTTTGAAGTTTTAAATGTGTTCTGGCTTTGAAGACCAATGTGTATATAAATACCACAGTGGTTACTCTGCCTGAATCATCAGTGCTTGAGCCAGATAACAAGTGATAACTACCTCTAATTGATTAGACTCACTATGATGCCTGAATCCTCTCCCTTTTTCATATCTCTTGAGTTTATTTCCCCCCCCCCTTTTTTTTTTTTGCAGTACACTTTAAAAGATTTGGAGAGTCTGAGTTGTCTTATCTTTTCAATTCTTAGCAAATTCTGCAAATTCACGGTAAATATAAAGATGTAGCAAGCATGTTATATATTGTTTAGAACTTTTTAGATAGAAAAATGAACTTTACTCTGAAGTCAAAGTAGGACACTGATATGAAGATGGATCAGGGAACTGTCAGGGTCTCATTACTCTTATCTTTATTCTCTAGCCAGTGGAAAACCATCATCACTTTGCTGTAGCAACAATAGCTAACTTCTCAATGCTGAATACATTCTGGGCTCTGTGTTAAAAAGCCTTACACATATTAATTTAATGCTTTCAATTCTCCATACGTAAGAAAATAAAGGCTTAGAAGTTGTGTGACATTACTGATTCATGCTTCCCTCTGTATATAGGAGCACAACACATAATAGCTGAGTCTGGGAAGTAGCTTGTACACTCATCAACCAATAATTGAACAAATACATACCACTCAGCTACAAACAAGAGTAAATTTGAGTAATTTGTAGCACCATGGATGTATCTTGAGACCGTAATACAAAGGAAATAAAATCAGACACAGCACATGGTTTCTCTTATAGAAGCACAAAATATTAATAAAAATAAAAAAAGATAAATGATAAGAAATAGGGAGATCGATTGGAGGTGGGAAGCAGATCTGAGGACTGGAAGATACCAGGAGGAGAAAAGAGGAAGGGGAAATAAAAAGGATCAAAATATGATATGTACGTATACTAATTCTTTATAAGTGTATTATGTTTCTCAAACATTATTAAAAACAAGTTCTATGTTCGCCCAAGTCACAATGATAGAAAGTGCTGCTGACATGCAATATACCACTTTACTGTCAAAAGTATACTGCCAACTACCAAGCATACTACAGACTTATTTTCACCAGGCTTAAGGAGAAAGTATATAAGGAACTTAACAGACAAATACACAGTATTCCAGCCAACAATAACAAAACAGGCAATGCTTTGAACAGCCTATTTAACTTTCTCCAAAACAGATCATAATTCTGACCAAAAAGCAAGTTTTATTAAATAGTACAAAGTGAAATAATCTCATACCTATCATATCACAATAGAATAAGATGGAAATCAACAGCAAAGGAAAACAGAAACTATACAAATACATGGCAATTAAATACACTTTTGAATAAATAATGTCATTACAGCTACTGAAGGAGAAATTAAAAAATTCCCAGAATCAAGTATTAATGACAATACAACATAATAGAATCTGTGGAAAACAATAAATTCTAAGAAGGAAGCTTATAGCTATCAGTGCCCACATTAGAAAAAGTGATCTAAATCACCTAATGATGCATCCAAAGGTCCTAGAAAAACAAGAATTCAAATTTAAATTCAGGAAAAAATATTAATTAGGATCAAAGTAAAAGTTCATTAAACTGAGACTAAAAGAAAGATACAATCAATAAATCAAAGTGATGGTTCTTTGAAAAGATAAATAAAATTGATTAAACCTTCAGCCCAACATACAAAAAGGAGGAGGAAAGACCCTAATTGAGATAAAAAGGTAAATTTATAACAGACTAATAGATATCACTTAAATCTAGACATTTATTAAAATTATTTTGAAACTTTAACATTCTAATAAACTAAAGAATCTAGTTTAAATCTGGGTAAATTCCTAGAGACATACGACCTACCAAAACTTAATGATTTATTTATTTATTATTCTTATTTTTGTATTTTATGCAGGGTCTCACTACACAGCTCAGATTCGTAGTGATCCTCCGGTTCTCAGCCTCCCCAGCACTGGGATTACAGGTGTGCACCACCACTTCTGATCTGGTGGCCAGCAGGCATGTGGTGCCTGGGATCAAACCTGAGTACCTGTGCTTGCTTAAGCAGGTACTTAAGTCTGCTGAGCTATCTCAGCGGCCCTCTGAACAATAATTTCAAAAAAATCTAAAAAAAAAAAAAAATCAGTAACGAGATGGGATTAAAAGAGGAATAAAGAAATCTCCCAATTAAAAGCTCAAGATGATTTTTTTTTGTTGAGTTTTACCAGTTCTTTAAAGAATTAACATTAATGTTCCTCAAACATTTTTATGAAACAGAACCAGATAAGGACTCAAAAAAAAAAAAAAAAGAGCTACAGACCAATATCCTTAGTGAACACAGGTGTAAAAAGTCTTCAATAAGATTCTTACAAACAGAATTACAAAATGCATTAAAAAGCATACGTCATGATCAGCTGGTTTCATCCCAAAAATGCAAAGATGTTTCAGTGTACAAAAATTAGTAAATATAACTCACAAATAGAACAGAAGATAAAAACCACACAAGGGCTTCACCAAAACAGCACAGACTTTAAAGATTAAAATTCTGAAGAAAATTGTTATAGAAAGATCTTTCCTTAAACTGACGAAAGGTATTTATGATAAAGCAACGGAATACACATGAGGGAAGAATTGAAAGCGTTTCTTCTAAAACTAGGAACAAACCCAGGGTACCTAATACTACTTGAAACTTTAGTCAGAAAAATTAGAAAACATGACGTTACAGTACAAGTTCTCATATGTGCTGAGTCTTAATTGACCTTGGAAGGCTAGAGCCAAAATGTTGATTTTCCTTATGGCCCTCCTTTTCATCTAATTTTGGTCTGCAAACTTAGGTTGTTAGCCATCCAGAAGACAAGCTTATTGTTATTACCATACAACTTAGGCTGTTGAGCTTAACCTCACTATCTGTCTGCATATCAAACATCTCAGGCATAATATGGAACAGGTATTTTTCATCAAATATTGATATGTTGAACTTTAAGTCCCTACAGAATATGATAAAAAACATTTAGAAATTAGAATATATTTTAAAAATAGGCATAAAGAATTATATACTTCTTATGTTTACACATAAGTCCAAAAATCTCACCATATACAACCTTGAAGCAGGACAGTCCTGCAATATTCCATTTCCTGTCTTTTGCTTTCACTCACCACCCCCTTCTTTTTGAACCACCATCTACCCAAGAGACTTCATAGCAGCAACTGGCATGTCATGACAAGCAGCCCATATTCAGAAGACCAGAATGAAAGGCACTCCAAGCATGAAACTACTATTACAGATTACCATCTGCAGTGCAGTTGCTTAGTTCACAGGTATCAGTTTATATAGTTAGTCAGGGTGAGAATCTTTCCAATTAACTGCTAGATTAAAAAAATCTTCTTGAGATTCTCAGGATCATTGCCTTGCCCATCTTCTACATATAACTGTATGTCTTGCATTGCCATGTTTCCTAACTCTGCAGTGTGCCAAATTTTCTGATCAAGAAGATTATGGGGCCAAAGAGGAAAATGATCGGTGACGTAGAGTGTGCCTAAGGAGAGTCACATGGAGAGAAAACATTCTCTCAGGCTTTCACAGAGAGCACATTGGTCAAGCAATGGCCATGACTCATCCACATGGCTGACACTGACAAACATTCTGAGGTACAGGATCTCAGGATAAATCCTGAGGGGATTTCACTGACCTTATCAGACCCAAAAGCTACAACTCTTGTTT
>NW_004524691.1:5017841-5023840 GCF_000260255.1 Octodon degus | reverse complement strand
TTCAAAGTGGTTAGGATAGATATATAGTTACATTCTCTTAAAAAATAGAGTGATTTGTTCTAATGGTGTTTGTAGATAGGATATCATGTCCGCATCTTGTACAACAATTAACCACTGGGAGGAATGTATGCAATGTGTTAATTATTGAAACTGTCCTACCAATTTGATTTGAAACTGTCTCATTGCTATTTGTTTATCATAAAATTATGGAAAAAAAAGAAAAATTAGAGAACAGAAAAAAGCAAAAGGAATACAAATAGGAAAGGGAGGAGTCAGATTATTCCTATTTGCAGATGACAGAAAGCCCTAAAAATTCCAGCAGAATATCTTCAAATCTGATAAATTCCAAGTGGCAAGATACAAAATCAACACACAAAGGGCTGGGGATGTAGCTCACTGAAAGAGCATTTGCATAGTGTGCATAAGCCCTGGGTTTCACATCTAGTCAAACACATGCTCACACACACACAAACTAATACAATCAATAGTTTCCTTATATGTCAATAATGAGTGTTCCAAGAAAGTAATTAGGAAAACAACTCCATTTACAATAGTTTTCAAACAAACAAAAAACACCTAGGAATCAACATAACCAAGGAGGTGAAAACTCCTATAATGAAAACCATAAAACCAAAAATATTCTTAA
The DNA here is from genome assembly GCF_000260255.1 of Octodon degus. NCBI lineage: Eukaryota > Metazoa > Chordata > Mammalia > Rodentia > Octodontidae > Octodon > Octodon degus. Next base: position 5,023,194 of record NW_004524691.1, on the reverse strand, counting down.
TAAAACTAGAAAAAAAAAACAAAACAAAACAAAAATGCAGATGGAAACCTAAATGACCAGGAATAGTCAAAGCATTCTAAGCAAAAAGAGCAATAATGGTGGCATCACAGTATCTAATTTTAAATTATATCACAAAGCCATAGTAACAAAACAAAATGGTATAGCACAAAAAAGACCCATAGATCAGTACAACAGAAGAAGAAATAGAAATAGATCCCTGATCAACAGTCATCTGATTTTTGACAAAGAACCTGTCTTATTCTCTCATTGCTGACACAAAATTCCAACCTCCATAAGTTAAAGGTTTATTTTTAAAAGTTTGTAGAGGTTTGTAGTCAGTTAACTCCAAGGCAGGAAGGGATGCCAGAGGAGAAATAGTCCATAGCCGAGCAGGCAGGGGCAGTAAGACAGCAGCAAGTCTCCTGTCCCCTTTTATTCATCCAGGCTACAAAAATTTTAGGTGGTACCACCCACACCCAGGGTGGGGCTTCTCATCAGTCATACCCAGAACTATAATAATTAGTGGACTAAGCCAGTACCGCACAGCCTTAATCTCAGCTTCATATCTTTAATCCAGATTCACACAACTTAGATCTAACCATTTATGCAAAGCCCCACCTATGAGCACATAAAGCTTCATGGGGATATCCAGACATAAGCCATAACAGGACCAAAAATATATGCTGAGAAAAAGATAGCCTCTCCTAGGAAAGCTAGAGATCCCCACAAATAAGGCTGAAACTAGATTCCTATCTCTCACCCTGTACTAAAAACAAACAAAAAACGGATGAAAGACTTAGATGTAGATCAGAAACTTTGAAACTATGAAAAAATACATAGGGAAAACACCTTAATCCAGAGGTACAGGCATGGGCAAATAATTCCTATATTACAGGAAATAATAGCAAGAATCAACAAATGGGACTGTGTGTAACATAAAATCAACGAATAGGCTAGAGACAATCCACAAAACAGAAAAAAATCTCTGCTACCAACCCTTCTGATAAAGGATTAATATCTAGAATATATAGAGTTCTACAAACAGTCAAACCAATAAATAAATGAACTGAGTAGCTACTTCTTAATAGCATTAGTGCAAATAGTCAATAACTATATGAAAAACTATCACCCATCTTTAGCCATTAAAAACTGCCAATTACAGCTACAGTGAGATTCCACTACAACTCAGTCAGAATGTGTTTCACCAAGAATATAAGAATATATATTTTTCATGTAAGAATATATGAAAGACGGTGAGGAGAAATGAACCATTCTACATTACTGTCAAGAATGTAAACTAGTACAAGTACTATGGAAATCAGTATGAAGATGCCTCAAAAAACTAAAAACATGTCATTTGATCAGTGCAGTATTACTTTAAACAGTGGAGTATTACTCGGCCACTCCATTATAGAAGAATCAAATCATGTCATTTGCAGGAAAAGGGAAGGAACTGGAAATCATGTTAATAATAATATTAATTTTAATAATAATAATAAACCAGTCTCAGAGGGCAAATAGTACATGTTTTGCTTATATGAGCAATCATTCAATAGATCAACAGAAGAAGGATGACAGCAAACTAGGAGGTAGACTTACAAATAAGAAAAGAGATTCTAGAAACAGAAAGAAAACTTAACAGGATGCAATAGGGAAGAAAATAATTCAAATGTGTTGTATGTATATATCATCATGCCAAAACAAATCTCATTCTATATTACTAACATATACCAATCAAAATAAAACAATGGTCATTTATTCATATTGAATTTGCAAAAATAATTCAGATTTATGCATACTATTTTCTTTGAAAAGGATCATCCATTTTTTTCTTAATTTAACACAAAATTATGCTAGAGCATATATATTTAGAAAATATTTTGATCATATCTACTGCATTAATCTTTTATTTTTCCCCATCAGCTAGTAACATGGCTTTAGAAAGTAAAGCACAGAGGACACCATGTAATTTTAGTCAATTATATATACTTCCAAGAAAGGGCAATTCTAGGAAACACACTCACATAAATATAGTACTAATAGCAGAGAGAAAAAAGGTTCATTTTCTGTACAATTTTTCAATAATAGAATTCTTTTTGATGCCCATTTACAATTGTTAAGAGCAGGATGAAAGCTCGTTGGCCTGCCAGTAAGGTTAATAGTATGTATTGGAAAAGAAATTATCTTTGAACTAAAATATTGTTTAGAAACTAAGCCTGACTTCATTATTTCTAAAACATATTGATTACTATATGACCAACAATTTAATGTCCTTAGAATATTTATCTCTGGCAGTAAGTTATACTCATATATTTTATGGCCAAAGATAGATTATAATGCGCTGTAGAAGATATACCTTTACACAGCTGTACTGAGTTTTGGTCTTTTTTTTTTTTTTTAACGTATTTAGTACAGGGTCTACAGGGTCTCACTACATAGATTGGACTCGTAGTGATTCTGTTTTCAGCCTCCCAAGTGCTGGGATTACAGGCATATGCCACCATGCCTGGTCTCAGTCACCACCTCAGTGTGCCCCTGGGGTGGGGCCAGTAAGGCATGCCGGGGATTAAGCCGAGTCTCTGTCTCTGCCTAAGCAGCCGCTTTAATCTGCTAAGCTATCTGGCTGGCCTCCATGTTTCTTTTAACAGAACTGATAATTTGTTATAGTGAACATATTCTGCCATAATTGAAGTTATTAATAAGTGTTCAATCATGTTAGTGCTAATATGAATTCCAAAGAATATATAAACTTCATTTATTTTAATTTCACAAGTAATTACTCTTTCCAGATATTAATCCTATAACTACAGACTATTCTTAGGCTAAATCATTCTTACCTTAAGTAAACAGAACCCAATTCATGTACTTACTAACTTGCCTTCCTGATATAAACACTAGCCTAAACAGTAAAAATTCGCCCTGGCTAAGGGTGCAGCTCAGCAGTAAAATACTTTGCCTAGAATGTGAGCGACTTTAGGTTCAGTTCTTAGTGGTGAGAAACAAAGTGAGATAACTTGACAGGTAGATGATGTTCTCTTATTCAGCTTCTTAACAGCTGTTTTCTTTTCTCTTTTAAATACCAATGGTTTTCTTATCCACACACAAGTATATAACTTTCAAACATAATGTAAGAGGTATTAGCTATAATGATTCTACTGATCTTCATTATACTGTTTAATTTCAATGAGAAGAAAGATGCTGAAGTAAGTTCTCATACTGCTATGAACACACCCATGTCCAGCTTCTAATTTCATATAGAGTCCACGGCCATACCACCCTGAATGTACCCTATCTCGTCTAATTCCATATACAGGAATCATAGTTTCCTTTAAAAGCACCCTTGCCCAGGTAAAAACTAAAATTAAATATAGAAGCAGACTTCTGGAAGGCTGTATTAAATGCAAATATTGCAAAATTAAAACTCATCACCTCTTTTAAATTAATAAAAAAATCATAATATAGCTTTTAGATTACATGTACGGCAGTCTCCCTGGTTTACAGGTGGATAAGTGGATGACATGTTACTTTTATAATCACACACTGGGTCAGTGAAGGTGGACCTGTTGAATGCTTGTCAGAATTGTCAGAATTAATAGGTGGGATAAATCACGTCTTGGGTCTCTGTAGGAATTACTCCCTTCATAAGATGAAACAACACAGAAAAAGATATTCATGGGCATTTTTTAAATAAAAAAGATGTAATTTATCAAACAATTGTGAAGTTTTAAGAACTTTTTTTTTCCAAAAAAATTTTATTCATTAACCTCATAATTGAATTGTTTTAGTTTTAAAAATAAAAAATTTGAAACAATACAGAATTTCGCTAAACAGATGATAGGAATTCAACAATGGTTGTTATAATATATATTGTTGCTTTCAAACTAGTTGTTCATATTATTAGATATAAGCATATAAAATTGGTCAAGAAAAAACAAAAGAAAAAGAAAAAATTAAACATTAACTGTTCCTTTCAACAAACCAATAGAAGTCAACAGTACAACTATCACAGCTATCCTTGTATATACATACATATATTTCCCCCCTTCTTTCTTTTCCCCTTTCCCTCATTCCTGTGGTTTCTTTTCCACAGTTTCTTTTCCTTTCACAACATCCATTGTACCATTCAGACCTTATTAACTCTTTCAGGTTCTCACACCAGACAGACAATACAATTATTATACAAGCGGGTCTGATTTATTTCACTTATGAGTATGGTCTAGTTGCATCCATTTACCTACAAAAACCACAAGTTTATCTTTTTTATAGCTGTGTAGTATGCTACTGTATAAAAATATCACATCTTTTATATCCAATTCTCGCTAGATGGGCATTTGGCTTGTTTCTAAGATTTAGCTGTGACAAATTTTGCTGCTATAAACATAGGTGCACATACATTGCTGTGGTACATTTTCAGATACTCTGGAAAAATACTCAGAAGGGAAATAGCTGGGTCAAATGAAATCTCTAATCTTAGTTTTGCACACTGATCTCCACACTGACTTCCACAGTGGTTCTACCAGTCTCCCAGTCTCCCACCAACAGCACAGAAGGGCTCCTTTCCTCCCACAGCCCCCCGGCATTTGTTATTATTGGCTGACTTCTCAATGACAGCCATTCTTTCTGGGGTGAGATGGAATCACAGGGTTATTTTAATTTACATTTCTCAAATGATCAATGATGTTGAACATTTTTTCATTTATTTATTTTCCATTTGTATTTCTTCATCTGAGAAATATGTATCCATCTTAAATGCCCTTTTTTTTATTGGGCCTTTGCATACTGAAAGCCTGATATTTTAAAATTCTTTCTGTGTTCTAGATAGAAGTACTTCATCTGAGGGATCTTTGGCTAAAATTTTTTCCCAATTCATGGATTTTCCTTTTACTCTGTTGGTGACTTAAAAAAAATGTATTTGGTGATTGATTGATTGATTGATTGATTGATTTTTGCAGAACTGGGGACTGAATTCATACCCTTACACTTGCCAGGGGAGTGCTTATTCCACTGAGCCATCTCCCTGGCCCTGGTGATTTATTTTGATGTGTAAAACTTTTCAAAAAGATGAGATCTTAGTTGTTGATTCTTTGATATGATTGAATTTTGCTGTTAGGTCAAATTTTTAACTGATTTTTGTAGAGGAGTTAGATATTTTTACAGATACTTCATTTTTAAATGTTAAGAATACAGGAGAAAACTTCATATTTTTATATTGAAATATCTTGGTTGGTACGAAAGTAAAATAGGTACAATCTTACAGAGAATTAAATGTAACAAAATCAGGGATATAGCTCAGTAGAATAAGTGCTTGCCTGGCAAGCACAAGGTCCTGAGTTCAATCCCTGGTACTGCCAAA
>NW_004524691.1:5016045-5017741 GCF_000260255.1 Octodon degus | reverse complement strand
AATATATATTGTGCCATATATATGGCACAAAATCAATTCTTTAGAATACATACAATTAGGTACTTGTTAAAGTGCTTTATACAAAATATCACCTATGAGTTGCTATTTTCAAAAGGCTCACTATAAAAATGACCTTTTTTTTTGTTAATTTAGGTCTAATTTAGAAAGATCTAAATAATTTAGCCTAGAACTATATATTGTGTTGTACTCTTTGCTTGCATGTTAAATATACTAGCTATATCTTCCTAAATTAAATATGAATCCCATGAGAGTTAAACAGAATTATATTTATTTCTGTACCCCTAAAGGTATATACTAAGACATCAATGTAAAATTGTGCTAAAATTTTATGAAAATGGCAATAACCAGTATTTCATTAAACATGTAAGACAGTCTCATGCTAGTGTCTCACAATTATATTCTTAAATGACAGGTTTTTATACTTATTAGAAAGTGGGAAAACAGGATTCCAAGGGACCACCTACAATCAGACAGAATGAGCACACATTAGCCACCATTTGAATCTACATGCTATCACTCATTTTCTGCCTCACTAATCTAGAATGTAAGTGCTGGGGTCTTGAATTTCTTTCTCAGGGATTTATTCGTGGAGCAGTGCCCAACGTGCAGCGAATGGTAAGTTAAACATTTTTAATTGATAAGAGGTACAAAAAGAATGAATGTAAGGATAATCGTACTCTTCTTATGTTGCAATTCTCAGTAATAACAACTTTACATTTATATAGTACTATATGGTTATGAAATGCTTTTTAAATATGTGCCATTTCATGCTATAATTAAATTTTATGATTTTCCTTTACTATAGAGTTACAGAAGGTTAAGTGACCTATTCAAAAATAACACCAGGAAAGAGCAGAGCTGGCACAAGCTCATTCTCTCTGTCAGCCTCCTCTACTTCAGCTACAGGAGGGCTGTTTTCAGCGGAGCACACCTGCCTTCCTACAGTTGCTTCTCTAGGGTTACACACTCGTGGGCATTCCATGTTTGGTATATGTTAGCCTTCTAATGTTTTATTTATATTGAAAATATCTGGTTCAGTAGAAAGCCTGTACCTTTAATTTGGTCTTCAAATTTGTACAAAACAGAATATTTAGATGGTAAGGGAAATGAATGTTGATTTTTCACTGCAGTACCCTAGTAACAGTTAAATAGATATGAGTATATTTGCGTTTCATGTAAAAGAATATTTTACTTAAAATAATTAAAATATGATTTGAATTGCTTTCCCAATCTCTCAAAAATATTTACATTTATGAAAAATTTACATTTATGAAGGGAAAACATTACCACTGAGCTATTAGAAACATAAGAATTCCTTTCTTTGTTAAAAATTTTAAGGTAAAAATAAACTAGCACACGCTTAACTGAAAAAATTAAGACTGAAGCATAGTTGATGCTATGTAATACGACAGATGAGATGGTATCCAAGAGAGGTTAAAAACATTTAGCAATCAAGTTCTTTTTTTTTTTTTTTCAACACATGTAACCCACTTTATTAACATAAACTAAGAAGCTCTTGAATCTTGTAGCCATTAATAACTCAGACACATAGGAACATGCCAGAGTAAACTGAAAGGCTCTCTTTGTTGCTTGAGATAGTAAGAGGAGGGTGGGAGAACACCATTATTTATCAAAGGAGGCCCGAGAAGCCCCTGCAGCACCGCAGTCTCACAGC
>NW_004524691.1:5009064-5010326 GCF_000260255.1 Octodon degus | reverse complement strand
TTCTTTAGTTAGATTAATTCCAAGGTATTTCATTTTCCTCAGTGCTATTGTAAAAGGTATTATTTCTCTAATTTCCCTCTCAGTGTATTTGTTATCTGTGTAGAGGAATGCTATTGACTTTTGGGTATTGACTTTTTTATATATTTATTTTTTTATTGAGAAATAAATATGAATGAGACAGTTTCACAGCTCATTAATAGGACAGTTTTGATAGTCAATACACTGTACATTGTTATCTTCTTAATGGTTATCCATAGTACAAGAAGCAGATAGGATATTCTGTCCAAACACTGTTAGTACCCTCTTTCTTCTCATTGAGTTAAGCAAAAGTAGCTGTAAATTTATCCTATTTTGTATATATAAATACAAAATGATCTTTCCATTGTATCTTTTTTTAAATTTAAATTCAAATTTTTTTTTTTGTCCTGTCAGAGGTGAATATTCTGTTGGAATCTAAATACTATAGGTGTTTGAATTCAACTAAATAATCTAATAGTGTCTAGCAGTCTATAATATTAGTGGGTTATCCTCAGAAGTTATTGACTTGAGCCTTTTACAGCTCATCGTATTAATATGGATTTACTTTATATACCTCGTTTTTATACTTTTCTGCTGGATAGTTAAGACCAAGATATAGGAAGACCTATATACCAAGAAATGTAGCTTTTGTATCTGATGACGTCAGCCAAGTACTCTCAGGATTTATCCTGTAACCCTGTACCGCCCTTTGTACATCCTTTTGTCAGTGTCAGACTTGAGGATGAGTCACGGCCATTGCTTGACCAATTTGCCCTCTGTGAAAGCTTGAGAAAATACTTTTTCTCTCCATGTGACTCTCCCCAGGCTCACTTTAGATCATCGAACACATTTCTCTGTGGCTCCATAATCTTCTTGATCAGAAAATTTGGAGCACAACTGAGTTACATGTTGTTACAGTGCACATTCTCCTATGTTCTGAGTCTTCACCGACCTTGAAAAGCTAGGGCCAAAATGTTGGCTAACCATGCAGCCCTTCCTTTTCTCCAATTTTGATCTGCCAGCTTAGGTTGTTAACCCTCCAGAGAAGCTAATTATTAACCTGCAATATATGCAGTTCGGTTTACCCTATCTGTCGAAATATCAAACATTTTGGCGTATCCTGGAACAGGTATTTTCCATCAGATATTGATATGTTGAACTTTAAGTCCTTACAGAATATGAAGGAAAAATAATTATATAAAAGTAGAAATAAGCATTTACATATTTTTACAAAGAAATTTAGA
>NW_004524691.1:5004182-5008964 GCF_000260255.1 Octodon degus | reverse complement strand
AGCTTGTTGCAGCGATTCTGCAAACACCAACCTCGATCTAATCAAGTTCTTGTGGACATGAACTCAAGGAGATCATAAAGGACAAATCACCACTGAGGAAATAAGACAGACGGCTGCGATGAATGAAAGAATGTTCTGGAGTGATTTTTGACTAAACAAGAACTTGAGGAAAAATATGTCATGATGCAATCATTTAAGCTAAGCAGATTAATTTTCTTCTTAAAGAAAATAGCATTCTAACATTAGAGCTAATGTATTAAAGACCATACAGACATTTAAAAAATATTACATTATAAAAGATACATAACTATCATTATCTGATAACACAGGAAAAATAAATTTCATAAAGGGATATTTTAAATCCTGTAGTGGAACCAATGAATAGAATAAGTCAAAGTGGGTAGGCACTCTGAAGTGTTTAATTCTAAGAAGAAAATAGTGCTTTGGCAAATGGGAAGGAGACCAAGAATAGAAGGATGGGGAGGAAAGGGGGTAGGAGACAAGAAGAATGGAACTAAGATGCATTATGTATGTGCACCAACTCCCCACAATAAAAGCAATCATTATGTACTATAAACATGTAGTAATTAAAAAAAAGAAAATACAGTAGTATATTATATATTACAATCAATGTATATTATATATTACAATCAGCAGCCAATTTAGGACAAGAACTAGAGAAGACAATTTCTGTATTTCTAGTTTGTGTCAACATGCCAACACAACAGTGAACCCTTAAATGACACCCATTTACTCATTAACTTTTCCCATTCAACTTTATTGCAATCTTTTGTAAATAATCTCTAGAAGGAACAAAGGGCATGTGTTTGGCTATTAGCTGATAAATCACACTGAATGGAAAGAAGGGATTTATCAGGGTTTCTCACAGTGTGGTAAGACAAGGGAGCTATGTATGCTTCAGCTGGGAACCACAAAGCACTACAATCTCAGAACAAGGGACTTGACAAAGTAGATACTTAGTTCTGCCTCTGGGTTAGTCTCTGCGAACTGCATGTGGAGGGGATACTGTGAATGTTAGGAGAGACAAGCAGATAGACATTATGGGAAATGAACACAGGCACCATGACAAAATGTGCCTCTCCCTTAAGCATCCTGCTTAGGTATCCCAGAAACCCAAGTGAAACAACTCAATGAGACAAATGGTCAACTGAGGCCAGGAATACTTCTTAGTACACAAATGCTGAGGAACTATTCAGCAGGATTCAGAAGAGGCAAAGGATAGAGGAAGAAAGAATTAAATCATATTAAAAAAAACTAGATCATAATTCTAACATGTGATTTATATGGGTTACTTAGAGAAGAAGTGTACAGAGATCACATCACTTGGGTCTGGCTCCTGGCTTCACTACTGACTGGCTCCAGAGCACGAGAAACAGCACTGTGCCTTAGCTTCCCATCCTTCCTACAGTTCAATATAATAACAGCATAGACTTCATGGAATTTCTGGGGATTTAAGAGTTAAAATACATAAGTCACTTGATATTTACTTTTCATTTCAGTTCTTAGTATTCTTTATCTGGTCATCAGCAAAGAGCTAGAAAAAAACAGAAAAAGGAGAGGGAGGGAGCAAAGAGACGGAAGGAAGCAAAGAAGATGGGATGGAGGGAGAGAAGAAAGGAATAGAGGGAGGGAGAGGGAGAGAGGAAGAGAATGCAAAGGAGAGGAGGGAGGGGAGGGAACGAAAAATGAAAGGAAAGGAGTGATCTATTTCACTTCCTGCAACCAAGTGTGGCAAAATATCTGATGAATTTTAACATAAACAATGGGACTTCACGATTTCTCTAAGTTTTCATTTTAATTGCCTCATTTATTATGTTCATATTTTCACTGTCCACCATTTCTATGAATAATTTAGACTGGACTGCTTAATGCTTTTTAAAAACAAAAATATTTGAAGTTTAAAAAATAGAGCTATTTATTTTTTTAAGGAGGAAGAAGAATTCAAAAGCTACTAAATACAGCAAAAAATTCATATTAGAGAAAAGCCAAATGCAAAGGAAGACTGTTAGGGTGACAATAGATTAAAACAAAATTAGCACCCTTAATGTATACTCAGTTAAATACAGAAATAACATTTAGAAGACTTAGGCAGTTATGCTAAAGCACTTAACAGAAAAAGAAATCAAACTAAGCACAGACACTGAAATGATTATAATTATTTATTTCAAAAAGTATAGTTAGCTGGGGATATAGCTCAGTGGCATAGCACCTACCTGGCAAGTGCAAGGTCCTGAGTTCAATTCCCAGGACCAAAAAATAAAAAGTATAGTTAGAGTATTTCCAAACATACAGAGAAAATTAGAAAGTCAAAGTCAACATTTATTTGGTAAGATTACCATCGCCACTGCAACCCATGTGAATAGTTAGAAAGGTAGCTTTACCCCATAACCACTGAGGCTGCTGCTACCCAGGTGAACGGCACTGGAAGGCTCAGAGACCAGAGGGAATGTCAGGGACACAAAAGGGTCCCAAATAGGACACACAGGATGGACAGGTGGGACTACTGGCATGAAAAGACCGAAGCACTAATAACAATATGAGACAAGTTTTAAGGTGCATGAACCAGAGTTGTACTTAGGGACAGAGACACATGGAATATAAGCAGGTGGGTGGGGCTGCCCCATTTTTTTCTTTTTTCATTTTCTTTCTAAACAGCTGGGAAGAACTCTAGCCAAAGAAAACTAATCCCATCTCCCAAACCTAGTGACATCTTTAGGTAATCCCCTGCTTGCTCCTTATTCTTTCCATTTGCCCTCTTCTCTAATTTTCTAAAGTTTGTGTAATAATCCTTTGTTTTCCACCCTGCTTCTATTTTCTTTTGAGTTGTCTTTGTTTTAGCCAATATGCTTTCCCCCCGCCCCCCAGAATCTGGGATTGAACTCAGATCCATGCACTTACCAGGAAAGTGCTTACTCTACTGAGCTATCTCCCCGGCTGCCCACTATGCTTCTTAAATCTCCCTACCACAGGGTAAATCCACTCCACCAAAGGGCAACACTTTGAACACAAGCTCCTAATTTACATTGGGTTCTGTTATATAACAAGAGATTTTGCTCCTGTGGTATAAGGTAAAAAATTAATGGTTAACAGGGTTTGTTAGTTTTTAAACTGTACTTGATGCTATGGTTACTGCTAATTACACTACTTTAGCTAGGATGTCACAGCTGTTTAAATCAGTTGTTCTTCTTTCTGTAACAAGACTGGGAAGCTGTGGGGTAATAACTCAACACAACCCACCAACAAAGAACTGGAGATGGGCCCCAACATATAACAACATGAATTAACTTGGAACAGACAAGCAAAGAATCTCCTACACAGAGAACACATGCTTGAGGAACAGACCTTTCCTAGAAAGGACTTGATACTAGTGATATAGATATGTACTATAAAATCAAGAATCAACAGAGAAAAAAAAATAAAATTTTTTGAAATAGAAAGGAAGACATAGAATAAGATGCAATCTCAGACTTGCATCCCACCCAGAACAAGTCCAGGAGAAAACAAGATAGAAAAAATGGAAGACACACACCTGATGTTTCTGAAATGATACCAACTGAAGTAAAGAAACAAATCAATGATGCTACAGAAACAACAAACAAACTACTGTATATAAGAAACACATTTAACCCAAAAAGAAATTCACAGGCTGAAATTCAAAGGATGTAAAACAATACTCCATGTACCAGGAACTCCAAAAAAAGGAGCGTAGCTATTCTATCTGCAGACAATGTGAACTTCAAACTAAGAATGATCAAATGAAATAAAGGTCACTACATACTGGTTAGGGAAAAACTTCAAGAGGAAGAGATAACAATCATAAATATGTGTCCTCCAAGTACAGGAACGCCTAACTATATAAGACAAACATTAAGACATGAAAAATAAAATAAGCAATAATACTATTGAAATGGGGGAACTTAATACTCCATTATCACAAACATTTCAACTAGACAAAAAAAATTCAGAAAAGAAATATCAGAAATGAAACAAACTTGTGAACAAATGGACTCAGTAGATGTTTATAGAGGGCTCCACCCAATATCATAAGAATACATACTGTCAGCTGCACATGGGATATTCTCTAAAAGACTATATACTAGCCCATAGAGTATGCTTAAGAAAATGCAAAAGAACTAAAACTATCTCATGCATACTATCTGACCATCATGCAATGAAATTGGAAATTAATTTGCATATGATACTGCAAAAAAAATAAATCCACAAATACATGGGAATTAACACCCAAATGGATGAATGGGTCACAGATGAAATTAAACAATATCCATAAGTACAATATTAGTATTAGACTACTACTACTACCACCATATTAACAGAGCCAAAGACAAAAACTACACAATCAACTCAATAGATGCACAAATAACATCTGACAAAGTCAACAGCTATTTAAAACCCTACAGAAAAACTCAACAAATGGTCTTCATTTACTATGATAAATTGAAAGCTTTCACTCTAAAATCAGGAACAAGACAAGGAAGTCCATTATCACCACTCCTTTCGAACATGCCTTTTTTCCCCATAATTTTATTGAGAAACAAATAGCAATGAGACAGTTTCAAATCAAATTGATAGGACAGTTTCAATAATTAACACATTGCATACTGTCTTCCTAGTGGTTATTTGCTGTACAAGATGCAGACATGATATCCTATTGACAAACACTATTACAACAAATCCCTCTATTCATTAAGAGAATGTAACTATATATCTATCCTAATCATTTTGAATACACAGATACAAAAT
>NW_004524691.1:4996359-4999361 GCF_000260255.1 Octodon degus | reverse complement strand
CCTATTCTTATTCCTTTTATTTCTTTCTCATATCTAATGGCTCTAGCTATTGATTCCAGAACTATATTGAATAGGAGTGGTGATAGAGGACATCCTTGTCTTCTACCAGATCTAAGAGTAAAAGATTTCAGTTTTTCCCCATTTAGGTTTATGTTAACTGTTGGGTTTTCATAAATGGCTTTTACCAGTTTGAAGTAGAGGCCATCTATTCCAATTTTCTGTAAGACTTTGAACATGAATGAGTGTTGGACTTTGTCAAAAGCCTTTTCTGCTGAACATACTTTTGGAAACATATGCCAGAGCAACTGAACAAGAGAGAGAAGTAAAAGGAATAGGTTAGGAAAGGAAGAAGTTACATTATCATTATTTGTTAATGATATGATACTATGCATTGAAGACCCCAAATCTGCAAAAAGGACTTCTACATTTAATAACCAAATTCAGTAGCACAGCTGGATACAAAGTCAACACTCAAAAATCTATAGCATCCTTCTACACAAACAAACTCTTTGGGAAATTAGTAAAATGACAATCTTCACAACAGCATCCTAAAAAAATCATACACTGAGGAATCAATTTAACAAAAGAATAAGAAGACTTCACCATCAAAAACTACAGTATTCTGAAAAAGGAGTTATCAGTAAGATATCAGAAAGAGGATATCAGAAAATGGAAAGCTATCCCTTGCTCACAGATAGGAAGAACTAACACAGTGAAAATTGCCATATCCAAAATTATTATACAGATTTAATTCAATTCCAATAAAAAACCAATAGTATACTTCACAGAACTGGAGAAAATATTCCTAAATTGCATTTGGAACCAGAAGAAACCTAGAATACCAAAAGCAATTTTGGGCAACAGAGGCAAGGCAGGAAACATTATAATCTCTAACCTAAAATTATACTACAAAGTTACTGTGATAAAATTGTTTACTTGCAAAAACCGGCTTTCCATAGGCCGAATACTGAAACTAAAGCCATGTCTATCATCATGCACTAAACTAAAGTCAAAATCAATCAAAGATCTAAATATTAAAACAGAAACACTGAATGTACTGGAAGTGAAATTAGGTAGAAGTCTTGAAGACATAAGTGTAGGCAGAGAGGTCATGAACAAAACCCAAACTTCATGGACAATACTTGAAAGACAACCCATACAGTAGGGAAAATTATAGCAAATTTTCCCTCAGACAAAGGATTTATATCTAGAACATATAAAGAACAAAAAAAAATCAGACCTTCCAAATTCAATCCAAAATTGGGCATCTGAGATGAATATACACTACTCAGATGAAGAAATACAAATAGCAAACATAATTGGCCATTTAAGAGATGCAAATGAAAACAATACTGAGAAAGAACTGTTATCAAGAAACCAACCAACAACAAATGCTGGAGTGGTTGTAGGAATAAAGGAAATCAGTGTGAAGATTCTTCAAAAATCCAGGATTACAGACCCCATTTGACCCAACCATTCCCCTCCGGGGTATCTTCCCAGAAGAATTAAAAACATCAAACTACAACAATATATATGCATCCATGTTTATAGAAGCATAATTTACAATAGCAACCCACATGCCACCAACTGAGTAATGGATAAAAAACAGAATAAGAGCCGGGGAGATGGCACAGTGGAAAAAGTGCTTCCCTGGCAAGTACAAGGGCCTGAGTTCAATCCCCAGTTCTGCCAAAAAAATTTAAACAATAAAAACAGAATAATACTGATATAAGAACACTCAAGGGATCGGATTATATAACTGAATAAATCTGTAAGGCATAGATTTTGTTATGCTAATATAATAGTTTGTTTTTGAGATAACAGTGGATAAAGGGAGGCAGACAGACAATTATGTACTTTAATAATTGTTTCAACTCTGTGCTATGTACCAATATGCTGAGAATAAGAGATGAATTGTATAAATGATGTCAGGAGTAAATTACTAGTGGCTTAAAGAATGGAAATAAAGGATTACTATTATTTCAGATACAGTACACTACAGACACAATGTTTGAATTTGCAGCTAGACTAATTATGTGAAATAATATAAATATAGCTCATACACCGATGACTTCAAGAGAGAAAAGTTTTAGGGCACAAATAATAATAAATAATCAATTGAATGTCTTATCTACTAAAAACAAGCAAAAAACACCTCATGAATGAAAAATATACCCTTTTAATTTTTTGCAATTAGTGTCATAAAGGTTATTTAACAGAATTTTTCGTCTACATTTTTATTAATGATTTTTCTTATTTTGATGCACTCACTGAAAATTCAGTAGACTTAGAGATAAATCCATGCTAACATACATCAATTATATTTTTATAATCCTTTGTTCCATTTTGCATGGGTGCAATTCATGAGAATAACCACTTAAAGGGCAAGGTTCCGTCTTAGAGAACAGACATTTAACAAAGTTGCCTTACACTTTCAACTAGATTATTTAGAATTCACTGCAAGCTCCAGATAAGCCACTTAAGCATATATTCAGGATGAAAGAGAAACTAGTCATTCGTTTGTTCATTCACTCATGTAATAATTCAAGAAATCCAAGTGTGAAGACATTATGAATACAAGTTCATAGAATGTTTTTCATAACAATGAGATACTCAGTAAATAAAATATCTGTGATTATCTTTATTTAATTAAGACTGTAAGATCTGAATTAATGGGATTAGACTAATAACTACTGAAATATATTTTCATGGTTGGCAGTAAGTCTTCCCTTTGTGACTTTTTAGTATTTCAATATCTCATAAGTCATGTTATTAATTAGTTACACTGATCAGAATGCTACACAACACAGTGATACTTAAATTTTTTAAGACTGTTTTTATCTAGTATAATTCTTTATACTGAGACTATATTATATGTATAACTGAAATATGACATTGTTTTCATCAACAACATTTTATAAGGTCAAAAGAAGATAATATTACTGAAGATTCTTGCCACTGAAATTTGTTTTTTTTTTTTTTTTTTTACTATTATGTTCTTT
>NW_004524691.1:4993154-4995387 GCF_000260255.1 Octodon degus | reverse complement strand
CCCTGATCAGAAAATTTGGGACACTACTGAGTTACATGACGCTACAGTACAAGTTCTCATATGTCCTGAGTCTTAATTGACCTTGGGAAGCTAGGGCCAAAATGTTGGCTTTCCTTGTGGCCCTCCTTTTTCTATAATTTTTGGTCTGCAAACTTAGGTTGTTAACCTTCCAGAAGAGAAGCTTATTGTTATTACCATACAACCTAGACTGTTAAACTTAACCTCACTATCTGTCTGAATATCGAACATCTTAGGCATAACATGGAAGGGTATTTTTCATCAAGTATTGATATGTTGAACTTTAAGTCCCTACAGAATATGATGAAAAAATATTTAAAAAATAAAAATAGATTTTAAAAATAGGCATAAAGAATTATATAATTCTTATGTTTAAACATAAGTCCTAAAATCTAACCATATACAACCTTGTAGCAGGACAGCCCCACAACATTCCTTTTCCTGTCTCCTGCCTTCATTCACCACCCCTTTCCTTTTTAAACAATCATCTACCCGAGAGACAGCAAAGCAGCAACTGGTATGTAATGACAAGCAGCACGTATTCAGAAGACAAAAATATCAGGTACTCCAAGCATGAACCTACTATTACAAATTGCCATCTTCAGTGCAGTTGCTTAGTTCACAGGTATGTGTATATATAGTTAGTCAGGGTGAGAATCATTCCAATTAACTGCTAAATTCAAAAATCTTCTGAAGATTCTCAGGATCATTGCCTTACCCCTTTTCTACATATAACTGTATGGCTTCCCCTGTCATGTTTCCTAGCTCTTCTCCTTTCTCTCTTTTCATTGTCTAGTCCTCAAGTTCTTGCTTTCCTTTTAGTTGTATTATACCTTTCTATTTGTATTTCTTCTTTTGAGTTCTTATACTAGGGAAACTATACGATATTTATACATGTGTGTCCGGTTTATTTTAATTATGAGAATATCTTCAAGTGACATCCAGTTAAATATAAAGGCTTCAAGTTCATTATTCTGTATAGCTGAGTAATACTCCATTGTATAAAAAAACCACATCTTTTTCATCCATTCCTCAGGTGATGGGCATCTTGGTTGTTTCCAAGATTTGGCTATCACAAATTGTGCTACTATAAACATAGGCACACATATATCACTATGATATGATGTTTTCAGATCCTCCGGGAAAATTCCTGGTAGAGGAATAGCTAGTTTAAAAGGGATTTCCAATCTAAGTTTTCTAAGGAGTCACCACACTGATTTCCACAATGGTTGTACCAGTCTACATTCCCACCAGCAGTGGCGAAGGGTTCCTTTTCCCCCACAGCCTCTCCAGCATTTGTTGTTGGTTGATTGTTTTATGATAGCCATTCTTTCTGGGGTGAGATGGTATCTCAATGTTTTAATTTGCATTTCACGAATGGCTAGCGATGTGGAGCATTTTTTCATATATTTATTCGCTTCTTTAATTTCATCCTCTGAGAAGTGTGTGTTCATCTTGGATGCCCATTTCTGGACTGGGTCTTTCAATTTTGGGGAACTAGTGTTTTTTAGTTCTTTATAAATTCTAGAGAGCAGACCTTTGTCTGAGTACTTATGTGTCATGATTTTTTTCCAAATTTGTGGGTTGTCTTTTCACTTTGTCGGTAATTTCTTTTGACGTGAAAAAACTCAATAAGAGCAGGTCCCAGTTGTTACTACTTTCAACTGTTTCCCATGCGATTTGATTTCTGTTCATGAACTCTCTGCCTACCCCTATGTCTTCAAGAGCTCCTCCTTTCTCTTCCAGGAGATTTAGTGTTTCTGTTTTAATGTTTAGATCTTTAATCCATTTTGACTTTAGTTTAGTGCATGGTGACAGACCTGGGTCAAGTTTTAGTTTTCGGTATGTAGAGAGCCAGTTTTTCCAGAACCATTTGTTAAAGAAGCTATCTTTCTTCCAGTGGTATGTTTGACCCCTTTGTCCAAGATAAGGTGGCTGAGTGTGTTCTTAGGAGTTTCCGTGTCTTCTAATCTATTTCATTGATCCGCAGGTCTATTTTGTTGCCAGTACCATGCTGATTTTATCACAGTAGGCTTAAAGTATAATTTCAAGTCAGGAATTGTAATACCTCCTCCCTTGTCTTCATTTTCCAGGATTGCCTTTGCTATTCTAGGTCTTTTCTGGTTCCAGATATATTTTAGGAATGATTTCTTTAGGTCTGCAAGGTATGTTGGTGGGATTGCATTAAATCTATACAGCAATTTTGGGAGTATGG
>NW_004524691.1:4980410-4987091 GCF_000260255.1 Octodon degus | reverse complement strand
GAGTCCAGTAGCCTATAATAGCATTGGGTCTTATATTTAACTGGCAATGTCAGAAATTATTGACCTGAGTCCCCCACAGCTCAACTTAACTGAAATTTGTTTTTTCATTATACCATGAATTTAGTTGGTCCTGGATAAGATCATAAAGTTAGGATTTTTGGGGTCAAATAAGGTAAGAATACACATTCATATATATATATCCATGCATATTGACACAAATACACTTATTTGTATGGCTCTGTTCCCTAAACCCATAGTCTTTTTCTCCCTTTCCTCCCTTGGACTGGCTTTAGGGACTTGGGTTTGACGGGATGCTGCTTCTAGCACTCTATGCCATCCAACCTAAACACTTTAGAATCCACTGGGCATCAGCTGAGTTATCTAGGTGAAGATTTGTACATGGTAAGGGAAAAATTTCAACTTTCAGGCTAACACAATAGCAGTCAAAGCTAATAATCTGGCTCATATTATCAGGTTTTTACTTTTCAAAATCTCCCAAGACTAAATAATTGCTCTGATGAAGTGGTATGCCTGCCAGCTCCAGTAGGTCATCACCTAAACTCACTGAGAAGCATTTGCCTGGATCTTGCACTCAATTTATAATAGTTTATATAAAGCCTCTGTGAAGAAAAAAGTATAAAATTCTCATATAAATCACATATAGCAAACTAAAAGGGAAATGAAAATGTTAGAGGAATTTAAAATGTGTCAGATTTGTTTGCATAATTTTTAAGGGGAGACCTAACCATTTTTCAAAAGAAAAAATAGTTAATCCATAAATATTAAGGCACAAATTTCTTAATTTGAATTATGACTATTTATGACAGCTCAGCTTTTATTGTTGTCTGTTAAAAGCTTTTAGAAAAGGTTTTGTTGGCAAGAGGACTTTACTACTGCTAAAATATTTTTAAATGTATCAATAAATTCAATAAATTTCTATAACTGATTTTGATAATTTATTAGTTATTAAGACAAAAGTCAGAAGGAAACACAGCAACATCAGCTCTACTATTCTTCCCAATTTCTATTTTGGGATGCTCATAAACTAATCTTATGCTAGAATATGTTAGTATGCAAGTAATACGGTGTCATGATTTGGGGTTGTGAGATGACATGAGGTACCCTATAAATCATTAAATTATATTCTTTGTCTGCTTAAAGAATATGGAGAATCATGCCAAATAGTGATTCTTTGGGGGTGAGGCAGAGGAAACCTAAACCTATTTCTTTACCTTCCTCCTTTCTTCTCTTTGCTTCTTCCTCATTTCTTTCTTTGGCCTTCAATGCTTCATCAGCTTTTGCTGTAAAAGAAACATTTAAAAATTTAGGAAAATGAAATAGAAATTCATTATTTTTTTCTGTGAAGCAATTATTAGAAGAAATGTGGTACCTGAAACTGTGAAATACATGATTTATATTCTTTATTCAAGATAAGTACTCTGAATAATTATTTTGAATCTCTGAAGCTAGTTGAAGATACTCTCTATACAAAATAACAAATGAATTAACGCAATATAAGCTTAAATGATGACAGATAAATTAGGAAAAATAGTTGATCATTAAAAGCAATCTAATTTGTCAGTTCAATGCATCTGTTTTAAACTTCACAGGAAAAATTTTAAGGTGTAAATCACACTTCAAATATAAGAAGATCACAATATCTATAGAAGAGAAGGAAATTAGGTAGCTTTTTTTTTCATTACACATAATCATAATCATTCTCTATTCATGTTATGACAGCATTTGGTGAAAAGGATCTTTTTCCCTCTAGAAACCTCTTCCCTTATTACTTAATTATCTACTAGTTGCTCAACTGCAGAGGATTCAAACACGTTACTACAGATGTTAAAGAAGATTAAAAATATACAGCACAGTAACAAGGGACTATCAATATACTCTGTAAATTAATTAAATTTCTGTTCTAGCACATCATTTATTCTAAAGCATTAATGTCTCAAAGGAACGATTCTCCTTTATTGCCGTCTCACTGCCTGATGAGTGAACTAAGTGAAAATAAGTCTCTAATAGCATTATGGTTGATGAAATATTAAGTTAAAAAAGTATTGCCTCATCAAAAGAAAAAGAATCAAACTATGCCAGAACTAAACTGTGGATAAACCTTTATCATTATAATGGCAATGTAAATGTGATTTAATAAATAAACATATTTACTCATTTTTTAGCTGCATATAGTTTTCTTATGCAAAATCAATATAGTAACAGATCCTTTGGAAGTATAAAACTTAGCATATACGTGAAATTTAAAGAAAATACATGTTTCGGATGAAACTATTTTTCCTCAAAGCTTGATTTTTTTCATGAATAATGACAATTTTCTTGATGTACAAAACTTATTAATTGTGTTATTAAGTGCTATATCCAATTACATAGACATCTGCTTCCATTTATAACCTTTTATACATACTTACGATGCATTTAAAGTCATGAAATATTAAAACTTTTATGGTACTTTGTATCATTGCAAGAATCTATTAAATAAGATAATAAAAACGAACAACCAGTAACTCTACAGACTTTTACTTCATTTACACTTTATTCTCCCTGGTAGAAGGACAAGGATAATAGAAATTCCATTTAAATTCAATTTTGGTTACATGTGTAATTGTAGATATACCCCTTGAGTCATGTAAAATGCTCAGCTTATGTTTCTTTCAAATTATCCTGCTCAGATACACATTCTACTCCTTACAACCATCTTCAATATGTATTAGCAGAGCTCATTAGACTGAAATTTAATAATGCAAACATCAGGTGGATTTCAAGAACCTCCATTAACAACATAAGATGGATTGCTTATATATAGCTCTTGGGCCAACTGGGCACAATTTAAATTCAATAAACTAGCCTGCTTAAATCTGATTTATCTATTTCACTATGCTGGGTTGTCCTTTCTTACTGATTTGTTGCAATACATGGACAATTCATTGGAATATTTATATGTTTTTTTTTAAACTGCAAATGGCTCTGGTACTATGGTTAAATGTTTTATGTAATTCAGCTTAATACTGTCAAGATTCTCAAGTGTGTGTGTGTATGTGTGTGTGTCTATGTGAATAAATTAAAAATATTTTGAATTATGCTGAAATAACATGGATAATAATCTTAAAAGCATATGTTTAAAATGTTACCAATATGTCCTCCACAAAGAATCTGAAAAACTTTATTTAAGAGACTATTTAGTCAAATTCAATCATTATGATAAATTCCTTATTGACTAACTTTTAAGAAAATCTAGAAGAAATATTTTTTCTTTCTCATTGCTTTATGTATTTAAGATTTAAATGTTAATTGAGGCAGAATTTACAGCCATACATGCATAATTTAGTTTATCCTTAAAAATTTTATATTGTTTACAGGTAGCAATCTTGTTTTGCAGATGAAGATACTGAAACTTACTAGATGTACCACAACATTTTACACCAACAAACATAACCTATAAGTGACCAACTCATGAATTAGCACTCTCTTTGGACTTTACAGTAGGATCTATTAGAAGCACATCGTTAGTAAATTCCTTATACCTTCTACTGGCCTACTACACAACTTCCAATCCTTAGTTCTTCCATATTCTCCCAGGATAATAATCCCCTCCAGATTTTGCCTACCCAACCTGGATGGTATGGCTTGAATATCCCCACCAAAACTCATGGTGAAATTTAATCCCCACTGTTATGTTTAAAAAGCTGGGGATTCTAGGAGATAATTAGGTCACAAGGACTAACCTCATGACTGAGTTAATCTATGCATGGATTAATAGTTTGTCTCTTGAGTAATTCCCCTGTAAAAGCCAGTTGAACTGTTTCTTTTTCAGGTACCCCTTTGCAGAGCATTATCACTAGTAAGAAGGCTACAACTACTCCTCACCCTTGTACATTCTGGGCCCCGGAATCATGATTTACATAAACTTTTATGTTTTGTAACTACCTAGACTGATGTATTCACTTATAGCAATATAAAAAGGATCAAGACACTTGTTATGGTTTGTGTCTAGTTGTCTCCTCAAAGCCTCATACAGTCATGAGGCAGACTTCTAGAGACTGTGAATAACTCATGATCTAAAGCTGGGATTATGGGTGTGAGTGCCACACCAGGCCTGGTGAAGATATATGCAATCTAAGGAAGGGATAGGCTTGCTCTCTATCTCTGCTGCCACTGTACTGCTCCTCCCATTTTGCTTGTTCTGTATTCCACTGCCATGAAGGGCTACTCTCTGCTATGTGCCGCTCTGCCTTGGAGCCAGCCAAGTATGGACTGAAACCTTGACAAACTATGAGCCAAATAAACCTTTTCTTCCTTAATTTGGTGTGTCCAGTATTTTGTCCCCAAAACAAGAGAAAAGTAACTGAGACAGTACTAGACACCAAAGCATTTTATTACTGTCCTTGTAAAAATCACTCTCATTTCCCTTAGGCTTTCATTGTTTGCTAAGCTATTAACCACGTATTTGACCTTTTTTATTTTTTTTCTACTTTTGCCACAGAGGGTACCAACAAAACAGTGTATACATGCTACTGGTTCTATCACAAGCTAATAACTTAAAAATTAACATGAATTTTTTTGTTTCACCTTTAGCTAACATTCATAGATGATGTCCATTCTCTCTTATTTCCTACTACATACTGTAGTTTCACCACAACAAATGCCAATAATCTCACACCAGCTTCCCTGATTCCCTTATATTTTCTCAGCATCAGTACAATTCACTTTCAAATTTTTGTGTTTATGAATTCTTTTTGTACATTGTTTCATAAAGTAATCCATCCATTTATGCATTTAAACTTATTTCCCTGTTCACCAAAATTCTTCCTGTTTAAGGTTCAAATGCTCTCTTCTCTATCCTCACACTATATATACATTCAAGTCTCACAAATCCTGCATTATACTTACTCTTACTCTTTGTTCAACCCAGCTCCTCCCTTCTCTTGTTCCTACCTTTTGCTGTTCAACATATGTAATGGCCCTAAAAATTCTACAATAGCCAGTTCTATGGCTATGTTAGTTTTATCTGACATTGTCTCCATTTGTAAAAGTTAGCAAACCATGTATTTGGCAGAGTATTTTCTTAATTCTGACAATTATCTGTCAAAATTTTTTGCCTGCTTTCTTTTTACTCACTTCTTATTTCTTGGAGTTCTACTCTTGGGCAGTACATACAGGGTCTGAATTGTAATCTATAAGCTTCTCTAAGCACATCTACCTATACTGAGAATTCCTGGATATCTCCACATAGATATTTAAAAATCATGCCACGTGGAGATAGTTGAATGCACTATCTCCACAAACCTGTTCTCTTAAATTGAAAGATTTGTTAACATTTTTATCCAACTCTCATCCTATATGGCATATGACTGGCATTCTCTCAGATTCTATTACATAGATTGCCTCTAGAATCCTTTTCACCCCTTTTCATTTTCACAGCCAATAGTCCTCATCTCTTTTCCCTTTGAGCAAGAAAGATGCTCCTGTCCATTCTCTGTACTTCTAATCTTATCTCCTCCATGGACCTTCCAAATTAAAGAGTATGTTTACTCTTTTGTATTCCACTAGTATGTAAGTACAGTTCATAGAACACAGAAATGGGCAATTATTATTAAAAATGAATATACTTTTCTAAAGCACAAACATTCTGTCACTGTCTGCTAAAAATACCTTTGAGGCCACCTTCAAACACACACACACACACACACACACACACACACACAAAAACAGAAATAAACACAGTGATACTTCAGTTGTCAAAGTGAATTTGCTTGAAATTCATGTTGAAACACTGAAAAGTTCACAAACAACACATTTTCCTCATAAGAAATAATGGAAAACCAAATAATTGGTTCTGAAGCCCCAAAACCACACTTACAAATTCATTTTTGTAGGACTTCAACAAATTTTGCAGTGATTTGTTTTTTCTTTTAATTCTATAATGGCTTTTAGCCTGCTACTGGTATCACTACCTTTCTTTGGACCCAGGGTTACAATATTTTACACAAAGTGCTCCCCACCAAAAAAAAAAAAAAAGGCACAATGACAGATGTTTTACTATAGGAGTGCTTAGACTGAGGCATTACCTCCTCATTTCTGCAGTCAAATATGACATGTGACTCACTCTTGGCCCATACAGGTTTTTTCAAAATGGATTTTTGGTTCAACTTTGGAATAAAGTTATTAACACTGATCAGACTTTGTTTTTTTAAACTTTGCTATCCTAGTAGTGCAATGCTTGAACTTGGAGCTATTAGGCAACAAAGGTATCACTGTATATGTTTTATATAGATAGATCCAAAGCCCTCAGCACATCCAGTAAAGCCCTGAAGAATCTGATCTCAGCATAATTTTCTAAGTTTGTCATTCACCACTTCATCCTTCCTCACTGTAAGAATCTATAAGCTGTCTTCTTGAGCCATGCCGCCTTTTGTTTATATTGTCATATTTTTGTTGTTGCTAGGGGTACCTTTCTTGCTGAGAAAATCTTAGAAAATTTTAGTTCAAATATTCCTCCCTTTCGTGAAGTCCTCTCTGATCAACACTGTGTCTACCTAGCAAAGACTTTCCTTGCCTTGTGATTCCATGTTGAAGTCGGAAGAGCAAGAGAACTAAGAAGGGAAGGGAATGAACACATCCTCTTATCAGTAATCCACTTCCTAACATTACTGTATTGTTTCT
>NW_004524691.1:4933942-4980310 GCF_000260255.1 Octodon degus | reverse complement strand
GTTCAGGGTCTCACTACTAGATCAGACTTGCAGTGATCCGCCTGTTTACAGCCTCCCAAGAGCTGGGATTACAGGTGCATGTCACCATGCCCAGTCTCAATGGATGTCTCAGTGTGCTCTGGGGGCAGGGCTAGCAGGGCAGGACACCCAGGCCCCTGAGTCTGCTAGTAGGTGTTTTAATCCACTGAGCTATTTGGCTGGCCCTTGAAGTTTCTAATATAGAAAACTTAGGGGACATTTTCAAGTCAGAGCAGTGATTCCCAAGTAGATATAACTGCTCCTTCTTTTATGTTTAGCTAATCTAATACCTTCCTTATGTAATGTACAATACTTTATTACTTTCATTGGAGGGAATATTTGTCTCCTTGACCGCAAGGCTGAAAAAAGGCATGGCAGGATTGTTAAGTGTTAAATTCACTTATCTTTAGCTAGACTGTATTTGCTAGTCTCCTTGTCATTCATTTATTTACTTATTTATTTATTTAATTTTACTGAGAAACAAATAGCAATGATACAGTTCCAAAATCGATTAGTAGGACAGTTTCAATAATTAATACATTGCACATTGTCTTCGTAGCTCCTTGTCATTTAAATGTAGCCATTTACCTGCATTTGGGCTAATTTTTTTTTTTTTTTTTTTTCAGAACCAGGAATTGAACTCAGGCTCTTGCACTTGTCAGGAAAGCGCTTATTCCACTGAGCCATCTCCCTGGCTCTAAATATGAGTATTAATAACAAGTGTACTATGTTTCCATAGCTGGCATACAAAAATCCTCTCATGAAATTCCCATTGTTTTCTCCTACCCACTGGCTGAATCAAGGACTAAAGGAAGACAAACCACAAAATAAAAGGAACCTGATTCATTGAATTTCTGCAAGAAGCAATGTTTTCATCATGACTTATACTACGTATTATACTATTCATACTATGAATGTTTTAAGGCACTGAAAATTTGAGGTTATTTAGAATGTTTTAAGGCACTGAAAATTTGAGGTTATTTGTTATGACAGCTTTTTTAAAATAACAGTTTTATTGAACAAAAATGTATATTATAGAATTTATAAACTTGCAGTGTATGATTCAGTAATTTTAGCATATTTACAGAACTGTACAATCATAACCACAATCAAATTTGGATAATTTCCATTATGGCAGCTTGCCCACCTACTATAGACAATATTCAACACATTTCCTAAACAAATGAATAAAAAGCATTTAAAAGTTAACATAACTATTTGGCTACTTTCTGTGAAGTGAAAGCCCCTTTCAGAAAATCAGCTATCTAAGGCTATTTCACTCAAAAGATGGTTCCAAGGAGCAGCTGCGGAGGTGATGTGGGGTAAACAGGGTGCTATTCACTAAGTGTCATCAACAACAGAGATCACAATTTATTCTAATCCTTACTGATTTCATTTTAAAAATCTATATAGATAAATGCCTTTTTAGATTACTATACCTGTTTGCTTAGGTCAGGTTTTAAATGTTTTGAGTTATTTGATTATAAACTATGGGAAAG
Organism: Octodon degus; assembly: GCF_000260255.1. Taxonomy (NCBI): domain Eukaryota; kingdom Metazoa; phylum Chordata; class Mammalia; order Rodentia; family Octodontidae; genus Octodon; species Octodon degus. The sequence goes on along the minus strand of NW_004524691.1, from coordinate 4,978,793 downwards.
AATCAATCATTCAAGAATTGGAAAAGACTGACAGGAAATCCAACTCAATCCTTTACTTTCAGAAAGGACGATATTAGTATTTTCAGAGAAAATCTTTTTATAAGGGCATAACAACCTTCATCCAGTATTCTTAAACACGTAGTCCAAATTGACAATGTAAGACAATGAATGGACTAGAAATGTTGAGGAATTCCTAAAAACAACAACAACAAAAAGCCAGAAAGCAAATGGAAACTGAGATATCTAGAAAAAAAAGTTTAAGGAAATCCCAGCCCATAACATTCAGAACGTTATTCAGAGTCATGGAGGAAGTTCTAGCAATGCTTTAGTCTTAGAATCAGTAGGTTGTGAGCACACGGAGTAGGCCTGGATAGACATGAAATAACTCAGCAATAGCATCTCCCCTCTATGTGGTTAAACGTGTACAGGCAGTGTTTGACAAAAGGCAAAAGCAATGAGTGTAGGAGGTGCTGGGGCAGTGAAACAAAAGCTAGTGACTACAACCCTAAAAGGGATGGCCTGGTAATAGTTTGCCATTACCAGTAGCAAGTCTTGCAAACTGAGACAATCAACAGAAACAGTGTAGTGAACTAAAACAGGGGTTGCCAAATAGAAGTGAGACTAACTCACCTAGAATTAACAGGCATCTGAGGAAAGTCAGTAAAATGAAAAGAGACAAAACAACAATATAAACAAAAACAACACCCTAAAAGAAATGAAACACAGAAGGATATATGATGTTACCAAGAAATACAACAGTTACCATTAACTTCCTTCAAAATACTTCTCCCTCAAGTCAATCACATTTATTCCATTGTGCTTGCCACCTTAGGAAGCAGTTCTGGAAGTCCTCTTTTATCAGTTTCTTTAATTGCACTTCATGACTACTTTGGTATCAATTCAAAATATTTACCTTTCACAGACACTTTGACTTTGGAGAAGAGCCAGAGGTTGCATGGTGCCAGATGTGGTGAGTAAAGGTGGTGAGCCCACCTTTCCATTGAGAGGCATGCAGTCCCAGCAGTCATCAGATTTTTCTTTCTTTTTTTTTTTAAACACATTCCAAACACATTCACAAAAGACTTCAAGAACTGCTTTTAAAAGCGTCGAGAAGAATGGGGTTAGTCTGTTCAAAGTGGCGGGAGAGTGGTATTTTGAGAGGGAATTTAATGACAATGTGATACTTTAAAAAAATATAAACACAGGCAAATACTTTTTTTTGCAATCAATGTGAATAATCTCCTTAAAGTGCTCTGAAAAGACACTGAACATTTTAGAAACTATTTTGGCTATCAAAACAAAACTTCATAATGAATGGAGAAAGAGTATTAGTATGGCTAATACTTAAAATGAACATGTCAAATGATTTTACCAAGAAGTTTTTGCTAAACCTAGTACAAAAGAAGAGATTTTACACATAAAATTTAAGAGACAAAATGTGTATCATTACTAAAATTACCATTTATTGAATGGCCACTGTATACCTTTGTGTTTATAAATCTGTATTTCATTTAATGTATACAGTGCCTCTGTGAGATATTTACCATTATTATCCCAATTTTACAGATGATGAAAGTGAAACAGAAATTAAATCATTTTTTTTTCAAGTCATACAGTTAGAAGGATGGAAGATTTTTATGTTCAACATGTACCTTAAAGGAGTTCTTTTATTTATTTTTTCTGTATTTTAGGGAAGGGTCTACAGGGTGTTCAGTATCTCACTACAAGATCGGACTCATAGTGATTCTCCTGTTTACAGCCTCTCAAGAGCTGGGATATAGGCATGCATCACCACACCCAGTCTCAATGGCCATCTCAGCATGTCCCAGGGGCAGGGCTAGCTTGGCAGCCTAGGAGATTGAACCCTCCACCCCTGCGCCTGCTTGCAGGTGCTTTTAATCCTCTGAGCTATTTGGCTGGCCCCTAAAGGAGTTCTTGATAAAAGGAAAGAATGGAAGGGAAGACAAAATAAAAAAAACAATTGATTTCTCCAGAATTTTAGATATGTACAAAGAGGCCTAAAGTTGTAAAGGAAGGAGATACATTCACTTAAGTAAACTGTAGTGAAATTGTGAAGTGGTAAGATTATCAAGGAACATTAAAATGCATCTAAGAATGCCTAGAGAGAGCAAATAGGTTATCTCCAAAGAAGGAAAATAATAGGTTGGCTTCTAGTCAAATTCCTTTTATTACTCAATACAGAAATAAGGGCTTTATCATGGTTACATGAAAACAAAGTAGTAGGAAATTATCAGAGTAATTCTGCAACCATAAGCCCACCCTTGAAGTTATCTATCTGAAACTATTTTTTAAAAATCCTTATACATAAGTTTGGAGCTAAAAAAAATGGAAATGATTAGCTATTAGAAATGATATGTCCCAATAAAGTATAATGATGTAATTACAAAAGAATAAGAAATTATAGAATTAATCAAATGTAAAAGATCCTTAAAGAATGTGACCAATAAACCCAACAGATATTATCCCCCCTAAATACACAATAAGCCTTTGGAAAGTCTGACCAAGGGGAAAAAAGAAGACCCATAACACAGAAATGAGTAAACTAACATAACTAGAGATACAGAAGAAACTCTGAAAATAAAATATGCATACAAACAGGAATATTCATACCACATGTCTACTCATTGGGAAATCTAAATATCAATAATTTTTTTTCCACAATTTTATTGAGAAATAAATAGCAATGTGGATGAGTCACGGCCATTGCTTGGCCAATGTGCTCTCTGTGAAAGCCTGAGAGAATGTTTTCTCTCCGTGTGACTCTCCTTAGGCACACTCTACATCATCGATCACTTTCCTCTTTGGCCCCATAATCTCCTTGATCAGAAAATTTGGGACACTACTGAGTTATGTGACATTACAGTACAAGTTCTAGTATGTCCTGAGTCTTAATTGACCTTGGAGGACTAGGGCCAAAATGTTGGCTTTCCTCACAGCGCTCCTCTTTCTCTAATTTTTGGTCTGCAAATTTAGGTTGTTAACCCTCCAGAAGAGAAACTTACTATTATTACCATACAACCTAGGCTGTTGAGCTTAACCTCACTATCTGTCTGAATATCAAACATCTTAGGCATAACATGGAACAGGTATTTTTCATCAAGTATTGATATATTAAACTTTAAGTTGCTACAGAATATGACAAAAAAAATTTAAAAATTAAATTAAAATGTTTAAAAATAGGAATAAAGAATTATATATGTTTACACGTAAGTCCAGAAATCTAACCATATACAACATTGTAGCTGGACAGTCCCACAACACTTCTTTTCCTGTCTCCTGCCTTCATTCACCACCCCTTTCCTTTTTAAACAATCATCTACCCAAGAGACAGCATAGCAGCAACTGGTGTGTCATGACAAGCAGCCTGTATTCAGAAGATCAGAATGATAGGCACTCCAAGCATGAACCTACTATTACAAATTGCCATCTTCAGTGCAGTTGCTTAGTTCACAGGTGTCAGTATATATAGTTAGTCAGGGTGAGAATCTTTCCAATTAACTGCTACATTCGAAAATCTTTTGAAGGGGGCCTGCTCCTTAGCTCAGTTCTTTGAGTGGCTGCTTTAACAAAGCATTCAGGCTCAGGTTGCTGTGGTTCGATCCCCACAACTCAAGCCAGCCAAACCTGCCCTGAAGGCATTCGGAGCAAAAAAAAAAAAAAAAAAAAGAAAATCTTCTGAAGATTCTCAGTATCATTGCCTTACTCATCTTGTACATATAACTGTATGGCTTGCCTCTGTCATGTTTCCTAGCTCTTTTCCTTTTCTCTCTTCATTGTTTAGTCCTCAAGTTCTTGCTTTCCTTTTAAAAAATATGGAACACTTCACAAATTTGCACGTCATCCTTGCACAGGGGCCATGCTAATCATCTCTGTATTGTTCCAATTTTAGTATATGTGCTGCCAAAGTGAGCACTAAATATCAATAATTTTGAGAAAATAATAATAACAGTACACAAAAAGGTTAACCAGATAAATGTCCCAGGCTACACAGTTTTATGTTAAGACTTACTTCATAATTTCAAGAAATATCAGTGGCCAAAGTACAGATCAAAAATATGCTCAGGATGGGCCAGCCAAACAGCTCAGTGGATTAAAGCGCCTGCAAGCAGGTACAGAGGCTGGGGTTTCGATCCCTGGGCCTGCCATGCTGGCCTCGCCCCTGGGGCACGTTAAGATAGCAATTGAGATTGGGCAAGGTGACATGCGCCTGTAATCCCAGCTCTTGGGAGGCTGTAAACAGGCAGATCACTATGAGTCTGATCTAGTAGTGAGACCCTGAACACTCTGTATACTCTTCCCTAAAATACAAAACAAAACAACCAAACAAAAAAGTTTGCTCAGGATTACCAGTACTCAGTTGAAAGCATCTTTTACCCAGCACACTACCAAAAATAAGACTAATAATATAATGTTTTTGATAAAGCAAAATAAAATTACTTATTTATTTATTTATTTATTTTTGTGGTACCGGGGATCGAACTCAGGACCTTGCACTTGCCAGGCAGGTGCTTATGCTGCTGAGCTATCTCCCCGGCCCTCTAGCAAAATAAAATTTCTCATCACCTGGAACTAGGTTGTAAGTTGGTGAAGTAAGTCTGAAAGAATATTAGCCTATCTAACAAAACCATGAAGTATATATACTGTATCACTCATTCAGCAATTCCACTCCTTTTTTATGTATTTGGTATAGTAATCCTTCTGTTTTAAGCCTCCCCAGCACCTGGATTACAGGTATGTGCCACTACAGATGGTCTCAGTGGCCAGCTCAGTGTGCCCAGGATGGGGCTGGTGTAGCATGTGGTGACCGGGTATTCGAACTCTGGTCCCTGTGCTTGCCTAATCAGGTGCTTAGTCTGTTGAGCTCTCTCTGGCCCACAATTCCACTTCTAAGCAACAAGTCTATAGAAATACTTGCATACATTTGAAGATATTCATACAAGGAGCATCATTTTTTTGTAAAGGTAAGAAAACAATCTAAATATTGATAGGGCTAAATAATTTTCACACAATATTATGTAAAGCTATAATTCCACTAAAAAGAATAAAGTAGATTTACAGGTATCAAGATATTCAAATGTATATTAGGTTTAAAAAGCAGGTTGCATTACAGTATATACCATCATTCTATTTATAAACAAAACAAAATACATAAACAATATGAAAGAAGACAGGATAAATGCATGAAAATCTACTGGTTCACTTGTTTAACCACAATGCGTCAGAGCAGGGCTTCTATCTAACTTTAATGGGTATACTCTTTTCACCTTATCATATTACCTTTATTTAAGCATACATGTTTCTTTTATTCCATCTAAGATGTTTAAAAAATTATACTATCAAGAAGTAGAGGGACCAGGAATATGGATTAGTAGAATGAGTGCTTCCCTGGCAAGCACAAGGGCCTGAGTTCAATCCCTGGTTCCTCAAAAAAAAAAAAAAAAGTAGTACAAAAGTTTTTTGTGGTGGTCTAGTATAACATTTAGAGCCCAGCAATAAATAATCAACAGACCATAAACATCTAGCAAATTGTATTTGGTCTATTTCACAAAGTGGATTACAACTTGTAGTGGTTGTCATATTAACACTAAGAAAATGACAAAGATAATTAGGATACTTCAAAGACAACACTGTGTCAAAATATGTTCAGTAATGATAGTAACAAAGGATGAGCTGTGCTCATGACACTAACAGTGTCTCTAGCACTGTCCACATCATTCTCTCATATATACATATATATATGATTAATTATCAAATATATTTAAGGATTTTTCTGATATTTTATTCTTTTTTACATTTACTATAAGTACATTTATTCAGTTTAAATGCTGTCATACATTTTTAAGTATCAGCATAAGAGGCAGTATCAACTAACAATTGTCATTTCCAAAGAACTGTAAGTATGAATGTATTTTTTCAACATCAGTTATTATTATACACATTTTGTGATAAACAAATGAAGAGCCCAACAAATTTAAATAATTTGCTAAAGGTTGGAATGAGCAAGACACAGAGGCTGTGAATTTCATTTTAAGGTTCTTTTCAGCTTATATCTTATCTATTCATTAATCCAGAGATAAACAGTAAACAAAACAAGGGAATAACTGCATCCCTGTATACACTACTGGTTATAAAGATACTTTTATATGAATATGTTTTATTCAAAATCATACAGAAAATCTGAAGAGGCCCATTGTTTGGTAAAGACCACAGTTATTCACTTAATATATATTTAAGATGTCATTAGAAAACAAGTGTATGGGGCTGGAGAAATAGCTTGGCAGTTTAAGCACCCACCTGGCAAACATAAGGACCCAGGTTCAATCCCTGGTACTGCATGCCTACCCAAAGCGCACCATACTGGCCACCAAAACTGGGCGTAGTGGTGCACACCTGTAATCCCAGTGCTGGGGAGGCTGAGACAGGTGGATCACTAGGAGTCTGAGCTGCGCAATGAGACCCTGTACCAAATAATTAATTAATTAAAAAATTAAGAAAACATGTGTACAGAGTTCATATTAAAAGTACTGTGGTAAATCTCATGAGCATGTATGTCTGGTGAAACATACAGAAATTCTGAGATTTTCTTCCTCATTTTCCTAAATACAGTACCTCATCTAAAGCTCTACTCTCTTCAATTTAATTCTGATTCCAAAGTGTTATATTACCATTCTTCAGTAACTCCTGTGTCATTAAAAAGTACCACTGGAGTGAATAATGGCTCTAAGTAAGAAAGTGTCTAAATAAAAGGCATTATCAATTCGTATGCTACCTGTTTATGAAAGAGATCATTAATAAAGAAATGTGATATTCATGTTAAGATTCATTTATTCCAAAGTTTCATGTTAAGCGTTAAGGCAATTTTTATTTTAACTTAAGTAACTCTGTAATCTTAACCTTGCCAGGATTACTAATTTTTCTATTCTTTCTCTATCTCTCTAGAGACAGAGTTTCGCTATGTAATTCTGGCTGGCCCTGAACTCATTATGTAACCCAAGCTAGCCTCTAACTCATAGTGATCCTCCTGCCTCAGCCTCTGGGATTATAGGCATGCCCTACCATGCCCAGTGTGTACCAGGATTTCTAACTATTAATGGAGGAAATAATAGTAAGTGCCTACATATCAGTTTAAAACTCACTAGTTTACTAAATTCATCTAAAACTTACATAATGAGTATAAGTATTGTACCTGCATAAAAATTATATGACTATGGTTATACTAACAGCTCTAGCTTGAAAATGGTGGATCAATGTTCTAAATCTGTCAGCATATTCAATATTGAAAAATTATGAATTCATTGAAGTGACAAGTAGAAACTACAAAATGACATGGCGTCTTTTAATTCTTTTATTTTTTTTAAGCACTGAAGTATAATTATTCAGAACATAATGAATAAAGGTTTGAGGTTGTTTATGCATCGAATTTTCTTCTGTACAGGTTATATTTCCCAAAGTAAAAAGCTTCCTATTTCACTACTTTGTGTCTTTTTTGATTGAACTCAGGACACTGCACTTGTTAGGCAGGCTCTTACACTACTGAGCTATCTCCCCATCCCATGTTGTGCCTTCTAGATTTTCTCTTAATTTTTGTACCCACACTGGACTTTAAAGATCACTCAAATTTGTAAGGATTGACTTCATGTGCTCATTCTTTTATCTTCTTGGAGAATTTTCTATGTCATTTATTAGAAAAGCTTTGATAAACATCACTGCTATGCAGGGACACATTAAGCACATGTCAGAAATGCTGGTGTAAGTGGCTGTACGTCACATCTCCTAGCTCTTGAACTGAACAGGAATTTCTCTGCCAGCTCTTCTGTTGCAGTCCAGGAGCAGCCTAGGGGCAAGGATGGAATCAAGCAGACCTTGTCTGATTTAGACACAAATGTGGACAGCTGATTGTCTGGTTTTGCTTTTCTAAATGTGAAACATGCAGTCTTCTGGCCATTTATGTCTCTCTTAAACTGTGTAGCGATCATGATGTCATTTATTAAAACTTAGAAGAAAAGTTTAAAAAACTGAAAAAAACTCAGTAACAACAACCTGGATATATCACTGTAATATTTAGTTTTCAAAAAAAGCATAGTAGATATTTTTCAGATTGCTGATACGGAAAATAAAAATAACTTCATCATTGATGTTTCTCCTTTGACTTATTGCACATCCATCAACTTCCGATGTCTGTCTGGAGTCAGTGGGTCACCATCATATACTCCCATTTCAAGAAAGATGCTTCAGCGTGTCAGAAAAACTCTACAGTTTGGAGTTACAGAAACACTGCCTCTCCTCCGATAAGTGCTTTAGGAATACATTCTTTTCAGTAACTCCAATGTTATCAACATATATTTTTAAAAAGTAACAGAAATATGTAGATCCTTTTAAAAATGAAAACCCAAATCCAGAAATGCAATTAATTACCATATTTCAGAAATAAGGAATGGAATGCAGCGATTTTCAGTGTTAAAAAATATGAAAAAATTCCTTTCCTCTTTTTTAGTTTATTCTAGTATCTTTATCAGTTGTTTTCATAGTTTCAATTCTTGAAAATAAACAAAAAACTTTTGCAGGTCTGCTATGTGTTAAGCACTGTGCTAACCACTTTCAGATATAGCTATAAGCATTTCATACAATCCTCAAAAAGTTTCAGAGGTTTCATGATTTGCTTAAGGTTACCTAATAATAAATGAAGCAAAATTATCACAAGTCTATCTGCTCTTCTTATCTTTATGCTAATAACTTTTTAAAAACCATGTTGAAATAATATTATAAACTAATTCTACTATCTCTTCTAAGTACAGGATAGTTTATTTTTATTGAAGTTTAATAATCAACTCAGAAAGATGGTGGATAAAAAACTATTGTATAATAGGTGTGGAAACACATAATTGCTATGTTACTAATGAATTATTATTATGCAACTAGCTAATTTTTTAGGAACATAAACAGTTCAATGTTCAAGTTCATGCTATGATTTTGGTTGCCTCAACTGTAGAGATTCATCATTTAAGTCAGAGCCCAGTGACTGAATTTCAGTGCAGTAATACATTCATCTCTGTACTAAAAATGCTAATGCCTCTGATAAAATATAGGCTTGCACTGTCAAGTCTACAATTTTTCCCCAAAGGAGTTTTATGTTATATCCTGATTTAACCCTATTAAAGGTGTGTTTTAAATGCACTTCTTAGGGCCAGCATGGCAGCTCAGCAGACTAAGTGCCTGCTTAGGCAAGCACAGGGATGGAGTTTGATCCCTGGCACCACACCACATGCCTGCCGCCGCCCCCCCCCCCCCACGTGCTGAGCCAGCCACCCAAGACTGGGTGTGGTGATGCATGCCTAGAATTCCAGCACTGGGGAGACTGAAAACAGGAGGATCACCACAAGTCTAAACTGTGTAGTGAGACCTTGTACCAAATACATTAAAAAAAAAAAAAAAAGCACCTGTTATACAACACATTCTGATAAAGGAGTTGTGTGATGGCTCTAATACGATAATTGGAATGTCTCTAATATGATAAAGAATACCATATGTACAATTCAAAATTAATAATGCAAGCTGTGGTGGATGACCAACAGTGCAGATTTCCACTTCCCTAATTCTCTCAAAACATGGCACAAAAATGAAACATTTTAAAAAATGTATTTAGTACAGGGCCTACAGGGTCTCACTACACAGATCGGATTCATAGTGATCCTTCTGTTTTCAGCCTCCTGAGTCTTGGGATTATAGGCTCGCACCACCACACCGTCTCAATCACTGTGTCAGCGCCCCACAGGGACTCACTACATTTCAGCCTCCCAAGCACTGGGATTACATGCATGTGCCACCACGCCCAGCCTCAATCTCAGTTTTAGCACACCCCAGGGAAGAGGCCGGATGGCACGCCAGGGATCAAATCCCAGTCCCTGTGCCTGTCTAAACAGGTGCTTTAGTTCGCTGAGCTCTTTCGCTGGCCCTCAACAAAATGAAACTATTTCATTTAGTCTCTAGAATGTACTACAGGGCTGGCCAGGTAGCTCAGTGGATTAAAGCTCCTGCTTAGACAGATGCAAAGGCCTGGGCCTCCATCTCCAGCCTGGCCTGCCCTGCCCTGCTGGCCCCACCCCTGGGGCTCGCTGACATGGTGACTGAGACTGTGCGTGGTGGCACAGACCTGTAATCCCAGTGCTTGGGAGGCTAAAAAACAGGAAGGATCACTACAAGTCTGATCTGTGTAGTGAGACACTGTAGACCGTGTACTAAATACACTGAAGAAAAAAAAAAGCTTTAGAACGCACTATAGCCTTTTCAGACAGATATCCTTTTATTTGCTTGTTGGTGAAGAAGCATGTTCAGTTGTCTCACATGGTACAAGTGAATTACAACAGCAGTAGTTGTTTAAGGAAAATAATGAAAGAAAAATTGGTATTCCTTAAAACTCATAGTCATGATCTGTGCAACTGAATTCAATCCTACAGTAACAACTGAATGCAAACAAATTGACAACCATGAAAATTATTAAGCTAGAACTTTCTTGGACTAGAAGTAAGAAATATGAGAAATATAAAAAAGATTCAAAAAACACTCTTTCCATCATGAGAGACTTATAATAGCAACTAAGTTGTCTTGATGATAAAAAGATGTTCAGGTCCATATACATTTAGAGACAGTAAAAAATAAATATATCAAACAGAAAAAAGGCATGTACTCAGGAAATGGAAATACAGTACTCTTTCAAAGTGACTGTTTTTTTTCAATAATAAATGACAACTTAAAAGAAATACTTCCAATGAATCAAAGATATACACATTTTAGTAAAAGCTATTTTTATATTATTACGAAAAATTGTCCTCCATATTGCATATAATCCTCATTAACTCTGTATTTTAAAAGATACTACTTGTGATGTTTTAGTTACACAATAATTATCAACAACTTAAAAATTAATTAATTAATTAATTTATTTTGCGGAATCAGGAATTGAACCCAGACCCTTGTGCTTGCCAGGGAAGCACTTACTCTACAGAGCCATCTCTCCAACTCTAAAAGTTTATTTTGTGACTTACTATTCTCAAATAGGCAATAATTTACAGTTGTGATACAGGCAGGGCTTGAACCCAGGGCCTTTGCACTGAGCTATGTCCACATCCCTTTTATATTTTTTATTTTGATAAAGGATCTAGACACTAAGTTTCTCAGGCTGGTTGGAATTCTCCTGCTCTAGCATCCTCAAGTGCCACCACCCCTGAATTAATTTATAGTACTTTTATTATAGTACTTTTATAGTAGATTTATAAACTTAACTTGTATAAACATCAGGGTTAGGGAAGTAGCTCAGTGGCATCAGGGTTAGGGAGGTAGCTTGGGACCCTGGCAGGCACAGGGTCCTGAGTTAGATCCCCAGTACCAAAAAATAAATAAATTGAAAAAAAAAATGTATAAGCACCACATGGAAAGCTTGTTAAAACACAGATCAGGACCAGGGATAAAGCTCAGCAGCTTAAGCTCAGTACCTGCCTGGCAAGTGCAAGGTTCCAAGTTCAATCTCTGGTACAAAAACAAAAGCACAGATCAGCTATCTAAGGTAGGTAGGATTTTTTTTTTCAAAATTTTATTGATAAACAGATAGCAATGAGACAGTTTCAAATCAAATCGGAAGTACAGTTTCAACAAATAATACACTGCATATATTCTTCTTAGTGGTTAATTGCTGTATAAGATGTGGACTTGAGATCCTATTTACAAACATCATTAGAACAAATCATTCTATTCATTAAGAGAATGCAACTATATATCTATCCTAACCACTTTGAATAGAGAGATACAAAATGGACATTAAAAAAACAAAAACAAAAACAAAAAGAACAACAAAATGGACATTCATAGGTATACCCCATTTTTTCTAAGTTCCGTTATTGAATATTATAGGTGTGTAAACTCAGCAAAATATTCTAAAAGAGTCCAGTAGCCCATAATAGCATTGGGTCTTCTGTTTAACTGGCAATGCCAGAAATTATTGACCTGAGTCCCCCACAGCTCAACATAACAGCATGGCTTTATTTCTTATATTTTGTTTTTATACTTTTCTGCTGGATGGTTAAGACCAAGGTAAAGCAGGACCTGTGCAACAAGAGTTGTAGCTTTTGGGTCTGAAAAGGTCAGTGAAATGCCCTCAGGATTTATCCTGAGATCCTGTACCTCAGATTGTAGAACCTTTGTCAGTGTCAGCCATGTGGATGAGTCATAGCCATTGCTTGGCCAATGTGCTCTCTGTGAAGGCCTGAGAGAGTGTCTTCTCCCCATGTGACTCTCCTTAGGCACATTAAGGTATGTAGGATTTTGCTTTTGTTTTTTTCTTCATCTCAACTCAAGTTTGTTGAATTCATTCATTATATATATTTATCCAGGCTGAAATCTACAAGTTAAGCAACCTTCTGCCTTAGCCTCCTAAGTAGCTGAGACTTCAGGTACATGCCATTGCATATAGTTTTAAGTTAATTTTTATTTAGAAATATGGATTTTTAATTTTATTATTATTATTTTGAAATATGGAATTTTAAACATTTTATCCCAGTGTGATGAGGGGGCCAATTCAGGAGTTAGGATGCTTTATAATTTGCAAGATATTTGCTGTTCAGCCTGAACAAAGAATGTGATGTATCATAATTTTTGATATATTTAGATCTTCCTTATTAATTAATTTAAGGAAAATTTTGTGATTTTTCTTTCTTTTGTGGTGGAGCAGGGGATAGCACCCAGGGCTTTATGTCTTTGTGTTTGGTTCTTCCTGATGGATGACTTTTAGGTCACTTTTAGCAGTGCTAAGGACATGGAAATCCAACATACAGTAATTGTTGGATATGAGGTTATGTTCACTATAGCAAAAGATGAACTTGGAACATGAAACATCTTAAGAAGTAGATATAATTCAAATAGAGACAGTATTGTGTGAAGAAGGAACTTAGCAGTTCAATAGAATGAACATACGGGATAAATTGTAATGATCCATAAATGGGAAATAAATTGTTTACCAAAGGACTGAAACATCACCTAGGGCATTACAGATTTGCATTCAAGAAGTCAAATTCTTGTTCCAATTAAAAACTTGTCTGTTAAGTAAATATGAGGAAGTTTTAGAGTCATCCAAATTGGAGAACATAGACAATATTATCAACTTTTCTTTTTAGGAAAAATTAAAAAGGATTACAGTCTGGCCAAGATAAACGAAGGTTTTTTTTTTTTATTCTGCCAAGAGATTATAGCTCTTTGGAATTAATATTTAGAACTTAGAAAGAATTAAAAAATAATAGACCCCCAAAACAACCCATTCAAAAATGGGCAAATGATCTGAATAGATACAGTATTTTTCAAAGATGGCCAATAGGCACATGAAAAAATGTTCCATGGCATTAGCTATCATGTAAATGTAAATCAAATGTACTTTGAAATTAAAAACCCACCTTACTCCAGTCACAAGGGTTATCACTAAAAGCATGTTTGTGTGCGCGCATGCACACACACACACACACACACACACACACTCTGAATGCAAGAGAGTAAAGAATTTCTCCACATTGTTGGTGGGACTGTAACCTAGTGCAACCACTATGGAAACAAGTATGAACAGACCTAAGCAACCTGAAAATAAATATTTCATTTGACCCAGCTATAACTTCTAGGTATATGTGCAAAAGAATTATACTGTAACTATACTCTTTTGTGCATACTCGTGTTTACAGCAGCATAATACACAAGAGCTAAGCTCTGGAAAAGCTTAGATTCCTATGAAACATATGGATAAAGAAAATGTGCTATATAAATACAGTGGAATATTATTAAATCACAAGAAAGAGTGACATTATGTCATTTGCAAGAAAATAAAACTTGAGACCATAATGCTAAGTGAAATATGCCAGTCTCAGAAAACAGAATATCACAGGTTGTTTCTTGTCATATGAGGAACCTAAAGTATAAACAAACCAATCAAGAAAATGAAGGAGTGATGATAGGAATCTAAAAGGTAGACTCTTGGAGATGGCGAAGAGATGGAATGAGGAAGGAAGAATGGGAGGAAACAAGGATTAAGATGATCAAGATATGTTATACACATGTTCTGAGTCCTCAAAATGAACAATGTTTCTCTGTGTCAAAAACATGCACAAAATCAATCTTAGCTTTTCATAAATATTATTAGACTTTGCCTCTTCTCTTCATCACTTTAGCCTCAGCATTTGATATTCTGCTAAATAATAGATGCTCAACAAGACTTAATGATTAAATTCAGGTAAGAGGTAAAAATATGCTTAATATACCAGATTTAGACAAGCACAGAAGTTGAGAGATTTATGGAGACAACTTAAGTTTTGTTTTGTTCTTTTTTTTTTTCTCATGGAGCAAGGGACTGAACCCAGGGCCTGGCATATGCTAAGCAAGCAGTTATCCAAGGGAATATACTGCAATATACTGCCAGTCCCTGAACAATTCTTACTGGCTTGGGGAAGACATGTCTGAACCACTTTCTTTTCTTTGTCTAGATACACTAGCTACGATACTTAGCTCTTTTAGAAACATAACACTTGTGATACAGATTCAGTAGACTAGCAATCATCTTCCCCAAGGAGGTTCTCTCTAAAAATGGTCAGAGAATCTTGTTTTCCTTAGCATGACATTGTGAAAGGTAGTAGATGTTCCAAAATAGAATAAGTTTTTAATATCTGAAGTAGAAAGGATAGAGGATGAAGTGATAGAACATTCAGCAAGAGGCTCTAATCTGTATTCACACTGTTCTATCACTTCATCCTCTATCCTTTGTACTTCAGATATTAAAAATTTTATTCTATTTTGGAACATCTACTTCCTTTCACAATTGTGCATTTTTTAGTATGTAGGCTTGGAAGATTTTCCTCACAATTGGACTGCAAAATTTTATGAGACTCTTCCTGATTCTGTATAGAATTAGTTTCCTTTGTAGTACTTATGTTTTGTTCCTAATCATATTATTTTATAATTATTTTTAATACATTTCTTATTTGTATTAGCACAGGGGCTGGGGAGATGGCTCAGTGGAATAAGTGCTTCCCTGGCAAGCACAAGGGCCTGAGTTCAATCCTCGGTTCTGAAAAAATAAAAATAAAAATAAAAAAAACCAAACAAGTTTGTATTAGCACACTTGAACCTCAGTCGAGTGCTAATGAATGCTTATATTTACTTAATTAATTCTTTATGAGCTGTTTTCAATTTTCACAAAAGGAAAGAAAGCACTGGCAAGAAAATGAACTACAATATTTGAAAAGATTTATAGTTTTAAAAGAGCAAAACAGTACTTATTTAAACCGACATCTGTAGAGAAGATATCATGTTTGCATCTTATACTATGAATAACTACTACGAAGATAATATGCAATGTAATAATTATTGTAACTGTCCAACAACCTGTTTTGTAACTGTCTTACTGCTATTTCATTCTCAATAAAATTAATTAAAAAATAAAAAAATAAAAAATATCAAAAAAGGTAAAAAAAAAATAACTGATGTCTGGTTGCATGTACTATACCAACCTTGGAATATGGTAGAATGACATTTGTTTTCAGGTCTCTAGGCAATATCCATGCACACACATGGATATGTTTATATATAATGTATAAAAATTGCATGAACTTAAAGACATCTATTAAAACATAACATGCCTTATAGCATTATAGGAGAGATCATATTCAGGGTAGAATAAATTACTGCGAAGCATTATAGTAGAGAGATTATGAAGCTAGGTTATCTACATTTGAATACTCTACTCATTATTAGCTATGAGATCTAGAACAAGCATCTTACTTTGTAAGAGTTAATGTATCTTTTCTAGTTGTTTGTTTTGCATTATTTGAGACAGCATCATACTATGTAGTTCAGGCTAACCTCAAACTGACTTTTGAGGATCCACTTGTTTCAGCCTTCCAAATGCTGTGATTATACATATACACCACCATGCCCAGCAACTTATCTGAAAATAGTATTGGTGCTAGTATGCCAGGTTTGTGGTAAGGACTGAAAGTTAATATACACCAAGCATTCAGAATAGGACATATGGTAAGTATGATAAAAAGGTTGTTCATATATATATATATATATATATATATATATATATTCTATAAACTTTAATATGTATTAATTTTTAACTACAGTAATTATTTGTATTTAAAGTACATATATCCTTACTGTTTTATATATTAAAAAATTGTGAATCCTTTCCTTGTAATAAAATTTCATTTCACTTAAGGAGCTAGGCACCAGGTATGTAATATGGTATCTCTGACATGTCTGAGAAATGGTAAGGAATATAAAAGAGGCTCACTTTTGCCAGGTGTGGTGGTACATGCTTGTAATCCCAACACTTAGGAGGCTGAGGCAGGAGGATCACTGAGAGCTCAAGACCAGTCTGGGCTACATTGTGAACTCAAGGTTGAGCTTAAACTATACAGCAACACTCTGTCTCAAAAAACAAAATAAGAGAAAACAAAGCTCACTTTAAACTGAAGAGAGGTTTAAAGCAGAATTATGAGAATATGGGAGAATCTGGGTGCGTATGTATTTATGTATGTTCATGTGTATTTTTGAGCAGATCACTCATGTTTTAAAAAGAGAATCTATCTTTATGGTGTGTGTGTATGTGCGTGCAACATAGACTAGCTACCTACCTACCTAAATACCTGAGCTATCTTGGCTATTCTGTCACAAACACGAATGCAGCCCTGTATTTCATATTTCCTTTATGTATACTCAATATTCTACAGTATAAATTGCTCAGCTATCTTACAGCCTGCTCCATAACGGTTTAGGTCTCACAGCACTAAATGTATTTATTTCTTTAGCATCAATTCAATATATCTTTTCTCCTTACCACACCGATAATTTCTTGAGTTCACATACCTTACTGATTTTTTTGCATTATATGGTTTCAGACATGGTTCATTAGCTTATCAGTAAATGTTTATTGACCTAAACTAAAAATTAACATACAAAATGATGACGCAGGAATAATAATGTATTAAAGATTTAATTCTGTTCATGCTACTTAAAATATTTTAGGAACATTTATGAAAGAAAAAGAATATTTGGAGTTATCTGTGTCTCAGAAAATTACACTCGTGAGTACCATTCTGCTCATTTGAATATCATTTCAAATGTAAAATCTGGAACAACTTCTCATTTCAAGATTACAGAATTTGATGTATGTTTACATATAGCTGCACATAAGCTATACATCTATGTTTCTAAGACTGAGTTTTTTCTTTTCTTTTTATCGTTTAAATAGAGTACAAAACAGTATTAAAACAAAAATTACAAGTAATATAGAAATTCACTTAACAAAGGAATATGAATTTTACAGTATTTGTTGTAATGCATAGTGTTGTCCTCCAACCAGTTTTTCAAGAGTGAGTTTCTCCTGTACCAAAAAATTCATTTAAAGTATGATCCAATACTAAAACTTAAGAAACACGCTTTAGAAGTTCCCTTTATAGAACATATTGAAGAGCAACAAAACTTAAAAATTTTCTCAGCAATTAAATGTCAGGTCAAATAAAAACCTTTAAAACTATGGTTACACCAAAGTGCTGTACTTCCTAGTATCTAATAAATACAGAATGCACAAGAAACAATTTTCTTTTACTTAGATGAATTATTCTCAGACTTTTTTTTTTTTTTTTTTAAGACAGGGTCTTACCAAAGTGGCCTTATCCCTAGGTTTTAAGTGATCTCACTGTTACCTCAGGATCCCAAGCAGCTGGGACTATAGGCAGATGAAACTGTGCCCACCTTCCCTGCTTTGTTTTTGTAACAAATACTTGTTATTATATCAACACAAAATGTTAATGATAATAGTTGGCTTATTATACCTTGTAGCAGCATTTGAAACTGTAACTGTGGAATTTAATAACAGTAAAAATTAAGACCTAAAATTCAAGCAGATAAATGCTTATACTGCACTTAAAACAACTACATAAATGCCCACAGAAGCTTGTGCTACAAACACATGAAAGACAAACTTTAAAGCCAGTACTTTAACACAATCTTATTTCAAAGTAGAAATCAAATGACTTAGCATTTCCAGACATCAAAAGACCATGTTCATTTCCAGTACATTTGTGAGACACAAATTATTTTGTAGATATTTCTGAGTTTTGGTAAAAGACAATCCCATCAAATAGAAATATTTATATATTTTATCACGAAAGAGACAAATTACCTTGATATTTAAAATATTTTATAAAATCTATTTAGTCTGATTTCATACTATCTGTTTTCCATATTTTAAATGTTTGTCCAGAATATATCATCATCTTATAAAATTGTAGATATACAACTGAAAGGCGTAATTTAAAAAATTCATCCACATATTGTCTATTATTCCAAGCAATCCTTTCATAGATTAAATGAACAAAAGTATTTATAATGTTACTAATAATATTTTACTACTGGAAATTTCATAAGCCAAAATATGATAGATGTGTCAACCTTAGTGGGCTCAGATCTTTGAATTCTGCTCTGTGAATTTCTTATGGGGAAAATGAACAGGAGCTAAGAATACAGCCTACCACATCCCTGAGTTTCACTAGGTGGCGCAAGAAGAATAATTTATCTTTCTTCTTCATCTGTTGGAATGTTTGGGAATAGAACAGTACACATAAGTTACTTAAAGTAGAATATTTAAAATGTATTTACACTAGAACATATATCCTTACATATATAAAACATTTTAGTATAAACTAAACTTTAGTAAAGTGGATGGCTATCTATTTTCTCCCACTAGCTATTTTGAACACAGAAACATGAAGTGCTGACTGAGTCTTTAGTGAAGACATCATACAAACAGTGAATAAATAAAATGAGAATTATTGAAACACTGTTTAAAAGAATTATCTAGAAAAGAAGTAAAAATTGCTAGAATTCTTATTATTGTGACAACATAGTATGCAAATTTATAAATGTACAAGTGAGAAGTTCTCATACTAAGACTCTTAAATCGCAGAATACAATAAAAAGGAAATGATTCAAAAATCAGAAGTTTAACAGTAATCTAAGTGGCAACCTGAACTGTGCTTTCCTAAACAGTTAACAGAGTTGGATTTGATTCATTTTAAGATCCTCTGGAGTTTCAGTAAGCTCATTATAGACAATGACTGAATGACAGTAGGTTTTACCAAGATATTATTTGGTTTTTTTCTTTATGTGTGTTGTCAAATTAAAAATAAAATGTGAAAATTCTTAGCAAATATTAGAACCACATGAAACAGGTTTTTTACTTATCAAAAACCATGTGGAGACTTTTTTGTTCTTTCTTGATAGAGGCAGAATGGTTCTGAAAATATTTTTTAGGTATTTGAATAGGTTTTAGACAGTTTTGGACTTCAATCTGTTATTATTTGGTGTATGTTTTATAAATATAGTGCTGTCGGTGCTATAAACTCAGAGCTTTTCTCCATTGGGCTCATGATTAGTTATAGGTTTGCAGGAGCCCTCACGGTCACCAGGTGGGGTTCAAGTGGCTTTTCAGGGTCAGCAGCCTCTAACCAAACAGTAGACTCATCAGTTTACTCAGCATGCAACCCAACTAAATCTGTTTGCATGCTATAACATAAGAAAGATTGAGAAGCAACGTCCTGTGGCATTCCTATATTATTTCCTTTTGGAAAAGAAAATGACTTTTCTCCACAATAACATACGGACTCTTTCATAAAGTATTTAATAACTGTATGATTTCTGGGTGAAACTGACCTCCTAAAACAATATGAATACTAGTGATAAAAATTAGAGGAATATTTTAATACAAGAAAAAATATGTACAGTTCCTTTGTCAGACAAGCAAATTTATCTTGTCTATTTAATAGTACAACAGTGAACAAGCATATCATTATGTGTGTTACTTTGTATATTATTGACTCAGCAATTTTTAAAAATATTTATTTGATACAGGTTCTCACTACACAGTTCAGACTAGAAGTGATCCTCCTGTCTCAGCCTCCCAGTGCTGGGACCACAGGTGTGCCTCATGATGCCTGGTTGCAGGGTCAGGATAGTGCACCTGGGGTTCCAGGGCCAGCATGACAAGCCATACCAGGGATCGGTGCCAAGGACTGAACTTGGGTCTTTGTGCTTGTCAGGCAGGGGCTTACACTGCCTCTGACTAATCAATTTTATTACTGAATTCAACTGCTTCAGATTCTTTACAGTGATTTTTTTTTTTTTTTTGTACTGGGGAATGAATACGAGATCTTGAGCTTGCCAGGCACAGCTATCTCCCCAGTCTGATCTTTTATTGTTATGCTTCCAACATATAAAACTAATTACTAAGAAAATAAGTACACACAAATGTCAAAAACTTATTAACATGTGAAGCACTATATGGGCATATAATTATTTAGGTTAAGCTTTTTTGTTAATTTGAAAATACATTTGTATGTTATCATATATGAAGAGTCAATCTATGTGTGTACTTACACATACAATTTCTTTAAAAGTAGCTTCATTTTATTTCATTAATAAAACAAATGTTAAAGTCAATACTATAAATGATGTAAAAATGATTTCTGTATAATGAAATTTTGACATGTAATATTTTGGGCCAGCATACATTTTATGGATAGCAAAAACAAACTTAGGAAGAGTAAGAGAAAAAAGCTTTTAATCCAATACATTCACAAAAAAGCTTAAGTTTTTCAAAGCTATGAAAGCTAATCTCAACTCAAAACGAGTTAAATATTAAACAAACTTCACCAGAGGAAGAGACTGCAGATAGCTTTGTCAGTGTTATTAGAAATATTAGGATTCTAGTCATAGATCTTTAAGGGGGAGAAGAGTACACCACGGAGGGACAATGGCTGCTGGGAAGTAAAGGTAAAAATTGACAGATAAAATTCAGTAATAGCAATCAGGGAAAAACTCCCCAAAGACTCTCTTATGTCCTGGTTACTGCCTACTGTATTAAGACTGCCTTTCTCATCACTTAATGCTTATTTTCATCACTTTGCTTAAAATATTGATAATCAATTAGAGCTACGTCTGTTTTGCCACAGAATCTGTGTCACAGTCTATCAGACTGTCAGGGCCAATTCAATCCTCATTCAAAGTTAATTTTTTCTTCATAAATCTGCCTTTGGAGGAGTCATTAGGCGCAGAACATAGCCGGAGGTGCAATCACCTATTCTCTTTCATTAGTGGCAGGCAGAGAAGGTGAGGGAGATTATTAGAACTTTGGAATGATCACAAAGCAGCGTGCTGCCTGTCAGATCCCCCCAACATTTAATTCATCTAGCCAACTCACCAGCACTCTTTGCCAACAGTTTTAAATGGACATTATTCATGAACATCTGTGACATGCTGAATATTCTGAACTGGAAATGATGAAAAAGCAATGCCCCTTTTGACTTTAAAATTAATTCTATGGTCAAAACAATTAAGAATATAACAAACATGTTTTGTGATGTTATTTTTAGCCATCTAAGATGCGTTTCAGAAGCAAAATAATCTACTGATACTAATAACACGCAAACACGTAAAAAAGTAATGTATATAATCAAAATTCTCAGTATTAAGCAATTTTTTAAAAAGCCTAACATAACTACATTAGCAATGACCAGGACTGTCCCCAAAGATGTACTTTCTTAAAATTCACAAAAATAGTTAAATATTTATTTAATGTGAACATCTGCTTTAGCAGCAAACCATAAAATGAAATGACAAAAAAGGATTTAATATAGAGCCGATTTACATGGAAAAAAATTCTAGCTGAAATTTTCACTGCCACTATAGTTTTCAATACACAACTGTCTTGGATATAAGAGGTATATTATGGGAAAGTTGATAGAAACACTTGATGTAATTAAGAAAATAGGCAGAATAAACTTAAAAGATCTGTATACAACTCACTTTATCAAAAACTATTAATTTTTTCAGCTAAAAGAAAATCTGAGTTGCTCAAATGCTTTGTTCTTCATGTCCATTTCTTATTGTCTGGAATACAGAAATTATGCTGCCACTAATACAGAGATTAATGAGGTATCTTGCTGGACATATTTCTTTGGAAATGTACCTGCAAGTTACTTAACCTTTATTTATGATACCAAACTGATGACACTAAGGTTTTAAATGCTATTATCAAAGTCATACTGTTCTAGCATAGCAAGACAATGATTAGAAATTACCCTCAGGAAACAACCTAATCTGCATTACCAAACTGTTCTACACAACGAATAAAATGGTTCTGTGGTCAAATAGTTTGTGGAAAATATTTCATTGGACAAAATTAATGTATTTTTTTTTTACTACAGAGTTCAACAGAACATATAATAAACTAATTATGCTCTGTTTCTCTAAAGGGAACTAAAACACAGTGACTCTCAAATTTACTTGACTACTGAATCATTTTGACATTATTTGAATATCAATAAATGGTTTTACTAACTTTGTCAAGTTAATTTAATAATTTTTATTTCACCTATGATGGATGCAATATTTACATCTTATTTATGAAAGAAATATCTACGAAGCACATACTCTGTACTAGCTAGGCAGTGTGGTAGGTGATAAATTTAGAATAAACCATCTAAGTTTCCATCCAAGTAATCTTGAAGTACTTATAGTACACAGAAAGAAATTTATTTGTAATCTGTCTTGCTACTTTGAGATCTTTGAGAATACGGAATGTATCTTGTTCATATCTGTATTTCCTAAGTGCCTAGTAACTGTTAAACAAAAGCTTAAGAAATTGATGTCAAATATAATTAGAAAATTTCTTTTTCCTAGATGGCTCTATTCACTTCATTCTGGTCTGGTTTCTACCTTTTTCCTCTTTCTCTAAAGTTAGAAGCCATCCAAACCAATGATATATACCTAAGTATGTGGTAAGGAATCAGAGAAGCTAAATTCTAAGGGAAAAGTGGAAACTTAGCTTGTTTGGTGTTAGTGGCTGCCTTTTACTCCGAGTTGAGGATTCTTGCTTGTTTCAGGGTTCTGAGGGAAAAAAGATGTCATGATACTCTACAAACGACTGGAAAGACACACAATGCAAAAGAGTTCCAATGACAGTAACTACTATAAAGCTACAATAGTAGTGCTGCTATTGCTCATACTCTTATTGTCATTACTACCAGCATGACCACTGTTAAAACTTCATGAAACAAGTGTTCCAGGAACTGAAAACAAAAGGGATTAAATATAGGGATTATTAGAAAGCCCATCTGGGCTCTGGAATGGGCCTACAAGAATGATGCCCAAATCAACACTGTACAAGTGGCTTGCTAGGGTGCAACTTCTTCTAAGGCAGGATGGCAAGAAATCAAGAAAGAAGCATTTATTTATTTCTTTATTTATTTAATTTTTCCCCCCATAATTTTATTGAGAAACAAACAGCAATGAGACAGTTTCAAACCAAATTGGTAGGACAGTTTCAATAATTAACACATTGCATACATTCTTCCTAGTGGTTAATTGTTGTACAAGATACGGACATGATATCCTATTTACAAACACTATTAGAACAAATCCCTCTATTCATTAAGAGAATGTAACTATACATCTATCCTAACCACTTTGAATACACAGATATAAAATGGACATTCATCTGTATCCTCTTTTTTGGTAAGTTCCGTTATTTGAATATTATAGGTGTGTTAACTCAGCAAAATATTCTGAAAGAGTCCAGCAGTCCATAATAGTATTGGGTCTTCTGCTTCACTGGCAAGGTCAGAAATTGTTGACCTGAGTCCCCTACAGCTCAACATAACACCATGGCTTTACTTCTTATACTTTGTTTTTACTTTTCTGCTGGATGGTTAAGACCAAGATAAAGCAAGACCTATGCAACAAGAGTTGTAGCTTTTGGGTCTGATAAGGTCAGTGAAATGCCCTCAGGATTTGTCCTGAGATCCTGTACCTCAGATTGTAGATCCTTTGTCAGTGTCAGCCATGTGGATGAGTCACGGCCATTGCTTGGCCAATGTGCTCTCTGTGAAAGCCTGAGAGAATGTTAAGAAAGAAGCATTTAAACTGAACAATTCAAGGACATCTATCACAGACACAAATCAGTTACCAGTATACCCATCTGTCAGTCTGCACAAAACTAGTGACTTCAAACCCTGCTAGAGAAATACTCTGGGTTTCCAGCTGAAACAGTAGAAAGATAGGTTCTATGTAAATCTGATTTCAAAATCACATGTGAAAAAATTCCATGTGAATACACCTAAGTGGGAGGATCTATCTGATATCCAGAATCCTAGATGCAAAGGGTTCTAGAACAGGTATGGTTTTGCTTTCTAGCATCTGCCATTTAAGAAGAAAGATTAGAATAAGTTTTTTTTTGTTTTTTTTTTTTTTGGTACCAGCAATTGAACTTGGGACCTGCACTTGCCAGGCAGGCATATGAGCCGATGAGCCATATCCCCACCTAGAATAAATGCTACATGCCAATTCAACATTTTTTAAGCCCTTAATATGAGCCAACTATATTCCCCCCCTATCTCTCTCTCTCTCTCTCTCTCTCTCTATATATATATATATATATATATATATATATATCTCCATTCAATACTCACAAAAATCTTTTATCGTTTTCATATCTATTCTACTTTCAGGAAACTTCAGGAGTTTGGGCAAAATGGTTTAAATAAGATCAGAATGCAAAATCAGGACGTCTGGCCTCAGAATAGCCTCTGTTTTACTAGCATTCTTTCTCAAGAGTAATAACTTTGCTTCTTTAACAATGAGTATGAAACCTTGCTTCTTTGACTAACAATTTATTGCTTCTTTAACTATCAATGAGTATGAAATTAATTTATTTTCTACTCTGCATTTTGAGTAAGAATCAAAAAGATATGCACTATCACTTAACATCTGTATAATGAAATGGTGTTTCAGAGAAATCGGAGGGCTAAAGATGGTTAAGACAATCTGGCTGAAGGTTATTGGACTTATTTATGTGCAATACTGAGAGAGGAAGCTTAACTATTTCTAGAGGAAAGCAGAATAAACAATATTATCATTCTAGTTGGTGGTGGGGGAACTTGAAATATAATGTTCAAAATAGAAGCTGATGTTAAATGTTTCCCTCTCTGAAGTTTCACATAGAGAAATGCAACAGTATATCTGAAGAAGCAAAAATAGTTCATACTCTCTGATATAATTTCAAATAATGTAAATCAAAGAAATAAGTTTAAAATGAAAAAAGTATGCATGAAGATATTCAGTATACATTATTTTAATAGAAAAATAATATAAATATTCAACAATAGGCAAATGACTAATGGTATGCTTTCTGGGTAAATATTATGCAGCCACTAAAATTATGCTAATTAAAATTACGTAACAAATTGGGAAAATATTTCTGATAGAAAAGCAGATGCAGAAAAGCAGAATAAAAATGAATTTATGTAATATAAACATATGCACAAGGAAAAAATAAGAAATATAATCACTTATTATAATCTGAATTTCCATATGTAATTTCATTTGTTTCTAAGCTATTATGTATAACTGATCTCATTGGTGATTTTGGCACCAGTAGCACATATTTTAACATTTGGTCAGGCCAAGTCAACCTCATTCTTATGCCTTTGCATTTCTTTGGCTAGACTTACAAAATTATTCTTTTAGATAAGCTTTATTATCATTTTTGTTATGTCTTCCTATATAAACAGACAAAATCACTTCTACAAATAAACAATACAATCCCATTAGAAACTCTAATAATTCCATTAAAATACTGTATTAGCATAGAAAAATAGCGGTCTTTGCAATACAAAAGCTGTGCATTCCTGTAATCCCACCACCTGGGAGGCTGATGCAGGTAGATGGCTGCAAGTTGGAGGCCAACTTGTACTACAAAGTGAGACCCTATCTCAAAATTCACTCCCCCAAGACTCTTCCCACCTAGTAACATAATATGCATTAACTGAAATAATTTAAGTCATGCTGTAAGGTTTGATTAATTTTACCTAGGTGGTGACAATTCAACCCAGTCTCCTTACTTTTGTATATGCAGCAAGTATGTACATGTGTATATGTACTTATATTTCTGTAATTCTAAGTTTCTAGTATTGAATACATTGCACAGGAACAGACTATTCTACACAGGCAAGAAATATCTCAAAAGTTATAAATGCCTTAGTGAGCTTGTTTAGAAAAAAGTCTCTTTGTACAGGTAATGAATGAGCTGCTACCCCAATAATGCAGAGCAGTGGTGTCAATAAAGTATCCATTTTGTTGACAACCTCTCTAAAGGTTAGGAACAAGTCTAATGAGCAAGCTTATAGAGGCAAAGCATAGAATCAATGGATGGGTTTCCTTTAGTACATTAGGCACATTCCAAGAGTCTATAAAAAAAAAAAAAGTGGGTTAATTCTCATTTTTCAACTCTTCTGTTTAAACACAGTTTTTTTAAAAAAATTTTATTTTATTGAGAAACAAGTATCAATGAGACAGTTTCAAAACTGATTAATAGGACAGTTTGAATAATTAATTCATTGTACACTGTTATCTTCTTAGTGGTTATCTGTAGTACAAGATGCAGACAGAATATCCTGTCCAAACACTATTAGTACAAATCTTTCCTCTGAATGGATGGATATCAGAGAAATGAGCCAGTATTTAGGTATCTCCCTCCAAAAACCAAAACAAACAAATAAACAAAAATTGCTTAATTTTTTGTTTTTTGGAAGGAGATACCTAAACACTGGCTCATTTCTCTGATACCCATCCATTCATTCTATTCTTGTACGGCTTCTAACTTCTTTTCAGTGATTTCTATTACAGTAAATTGAGTTGTTTTATGTATAGAAAAAAAAGTACAAAGATTAAGTATGCCACTTGAATAGTGTATGGCTATAATCCTACCTGCAGGGAGGCTAAAGGAAGAGGATTGAAAGTTTTAGCACAGTGTAGGCAACTCAGTGAGACCCAGTCTCGAAACAAAAAACAGGGTCTGGGATGTAGTTCAGTGATAGAGTGAATCACCATTCCAAGGGCATACCACCACCACACACAGAAAAAAAGTAATGAAATATTTCAAACACATTAAAACAACCAGTATATGGGCCGGTCAAATAGCTCAGCAAACTAAAGCGCCTGTTTAGGCAGATGCAGAGGCCAGGGTTCAATCTCCAGCATGCGATGCTAGCCTTGCCCCCAGAGTGCGCTGAGACAGTGACTGAGACTGGGCATAGTGGTGTGCGCCTGTAATCCCAGGTCTTGGGAGGCTGAACACTGGTGCATCACTACAAGTCTGATCAATGTAGTGAGACCCTGTAGACCCTTACTAAAATACAAAAAATAAAATAAAACAAAACAAAAACCAAACCAAAACAAAAACCGGTATATTATAATAACATTGAAAGTAATAGTTAACACTTTGTCATATCTATCACTCTTATTCTTGCCATATGACAGTACTGTCAGACTTAATTTCTGACAATGCAATTGGTTTGAGGTAGCAGTGTGTGTAGGTACACATGCCCCATGGTTCAAGAGCTTAATTATCTTCATAAGTTAGGCACTGGAATTCCTATCCCCTGGGAAAGCCTCTAGCCTTATTCTCCTTTTCTATAAGATTGTTTTTCTCATTGATTTGTAAGATTTAAAAGGCTATTGCTCATATTCTAGATGTCATTCTTTCATTAGTTATATACAGTACAATTACCTACTTGAAGAAAAAGGCATCTAATTCATATTTTTAAATTAATATTTTAAAATGTTTTATTTAAAAACAATTTCCCTGCATTATGAATATAGTCTTCTGTATTTTCTTCTAAAGCTTTTAAAATTTCTCATTTTACATGTAAGCCTGCTAAAATTCCTATAGGAATAATCAATTCTTTCAACATGATAATTTTAAAAAATCTTTTTTTCCATTATGTCATAGCAAATCCTGATGTACGTGTAAGGATGCTCTTGGACTCTATTACTTTTCAGGTGTGATACGATTTTAATTGTGATAGCTATAATACAGACTTTTACTATCCATTAGTGCAAATACTATCCACGCCGTTTTTCTCCTCCTAAGCTATCTTAACTAGTCTCAGCAACTCAATTCTCACTATGAATGCTTTTAATAAAGCTATTAAATTATGGATTAGAACATGGAAATTTCTTCAGACTTAGGGTATATACTTCAAACAAAAACAGTTTCTGAAAAGCAAACACACACACGCACGTGCACACACACACACTCACCCCGCCAGAAAACTATTCTGGTAGTGGGGGTAGATGGGTGGCAGAAAATATATAGTACTGTCTGAACCACACAACAAGTATTCAGGGCTAATTGATGCTGCTCTTGCTATTGTTGGTGTTCATTTTATCTTAACCAATTTATCTTTTGAGTTTTTCTGATCAAAAAAATTTGCAAAGCAGAGTATTAATTTGGTTTGAGGTTCATGATTTAAGCTCTACAGAGCACAATGGAGTTTTCAAATCTGGAACTATCAATGTGGTTATGTATTTTTTACCCTATTTGGTTCACAGATTAGTTTCTATTCCTTCTTTTCTCTCCCGAGTCATTTTAACAGACTTAGAGTGTCTTTAAGAATATTCTACTATCTCAAATTCTCTGGGTACTAATTATTCTTCATCAATCATCATGTCACATCATAATCATTAGTTCTTAATGTTATCAGTTCTACCTCTAATATATCAAATATTTTAATCTGTGAATTTATTTTCTTTAGTGCAATAACCTAGTCCACCATCATCTTTCATTTTATTGCAAAGCCTTACTAACTTTCCTAAAATTGGTTGTGTTATAAAATTATCACTATTACCATGACCTTCACCATCACCACCAAATCTATTCTGCTGATTGAGGCAAATGGATCCTCACATTATGGAGGATCACAGACACTAATCACACACGAATTATACTACAGGCAACAACGGCTTTCCTCTTAGGATAAGAAGAAAAACTAAAATTGACACTGCTCCTAAGGCCACGAATTACTAAATCCTTGCTCACTCTATCACGTTCATACAGGCCCAGGGGTGGTGAGCCTATGGTACATGTGCCACAGTGGGCTGTTTGAAAGCACTAAAAGGCTACCACCAACCACTGAATAGGCTATCCTCAATCACTGTACACCTTATGAGTTAATTAATATTCATCTTTTTTTATAAAAATGTGTACCAAGGTCCTAGTATAACCAACTTCTCCCAGTTGGCCTGGAATGTCTCTCATTTTAACACTAAATACCATGTCTTGGACAAATCCTCCTGGTCCCAGGCAAATCAGAAAGAATTATTGAAAAGAAGGAAGAAAATGAGTGAATTCTAAAGCCTTGTTTCTTATATTCTCTCTTTATTACTTTATCCTTTTCCTTCCTCACAGTCAACTCAAGTATTATTCCTCATTATACAAATAACCATGTACTGTTTGCTTTATGGAGCAGAATATTATAAGTGCCACCAAGGCAACTAACAGTGGTTCTCACACTGTAGGTGTCCAGTAAATATTTTAAACAAATCAACAGTTTATTTTAGTTTGTACTCTTGTTGACAATATGAATGAGATTGTATTTCAAATAATTGTAGGTATATACAAACCATTAAATTATATGTATATTTTATATTTCTAAGAGAACTATTGAAATTGGCATTGCACATTTACAGTTATAAACTCTCAAGATTTGAAAAAGATCTTAGAAATCATCTATTTCAGTTTCTCTTTTATAGATGAGAAAGTTGAGGCCCAGATAGGTTAAATGACTTGTTCAAAGTGACACAGCTAATTAGGGGCCGAGCAGTCTAGGAACCAAGACCTTATTACTCTCAAAATAGTAATCTTTCTAATCTCATTATAGATGACCACAGTTCCCTAGGCTACCGCAGAGTTGTAGGGTCCTGATGGAGATACGTGTCTAGCTAATTTAGTATGCCTGAAGGCAAGTCATTTTAAATCTTTTCATGACAGCTCTACTACTTCCAACTAAATTTGTTTTCTTATTCATAGTGTGTCATCACTTAATCCTCTAGCTGGAGAAGAAAGCTCAGGTTTATTTTGCTTACTTAGTACCTAGGACAGTGCTTATTAGATAGGGAAGATAATTAACATCTGTTCAGGGGATATGTGACAGAGTTGCTATATCTGTAAGCACATATCCTAAACTATAACAGAATAATGGTAAAGCAACACAGGTAGTCTTTAATCATTTTGACTGATGAAGATTTTTGAGTTTTGCCTATGGAGAAGGGAAGGACTGTTGAGGGGTAGGGGAGAGAGGGTGGGAGACAGAGGAACAGACAGAGAAAGGGAGGGGAAGAGAAGGAGAGAAAGAGACAGAGGAAGAAGGAGAAGAGATAAGGGGGGGACTTGAGAAAAGAGGAACTGAGTAAGGCAGAAGTATGTGTGTGTGAAAGAGACTGAGGATGAGTTAGCTTGACCTATTTTACTGTTAATAAAAATTATAGTAAAATTTGCTAAAATAAATGAGTAAAGTGAGTGTATTGTATTGGTCTCTTTTTTGTTACATTTATTTTTTTCACTTTTATTTATTAATTTTATTGAGAAACAGATATCAATAAGTTTCAAAACTGATTAATAGGACAGTTTCAATAATTAATACATTGTATACTGCTATTTTTTTAGTGGTTATTCATCGTATAAGATGCAGACATGATATTCTGTCCAAATACAGTTAGTACAAATTTTTCTTCTCAATGAATTAAGAGAAAGTAGCTGTAATCTATCCTATTTTATACATAGAGATACAAAATGGTCCTTCCTTTGTATCCCCTTTTTGTTGTTGTTTTTTTAGAGATGGGTATTCCATTACCATTTAAATACTGTAGGTGCGTGAATTCAGCAAAATAATCCATATAGTCCAGTAGTCCATAATAGTAGTGGATTATCCGTAGGACTGGCAATGTCAGAAGTTGTTGACTTAAGCCTTTTACAGCTCGGGATATTAATATGGCTCTATACATTGTTTTTATACTTTTCTGCTGGATTGTTAAGACCAAGAAAAACAAGACCTATATAACAAGAAATGTAACTTTTGTATCTGATAAGGACAGTCCAGTCCCCTCAGAATTTATCCTGTTAGCCTGTACCGCAGTTTGCAGATACTATGTCAGTGTCAGTCATGTGGATGAGTCACAGCCACTGCTTGGCCAATTTGCTCTCTGTGAAAGCCTGAGATAATGTTTTCTCTCCATGGACTCTCCTTTGGCACATTCTACATCATCGATCACATTGCTCTGTGGCCCCATAATCTCCTTGAACAGAAAATTTGGGACACAACTGAGATACAGGATGTTACAGGAGAGGTTCGCCTATGTCCTGAGTCTTCACTGACCTTGAAAGGCTAGGGCCAAAATGTTGACTGACCTTGCAGCCCTTCTTTTTCTCTAATTTTTGGTGTGCAAACTTAGGTTGCTAACCCTCCAGAAGAGAAGCTTATTATTACCCTGCAACATATGTAGTTGGGTTTAACTTCACTGTCTGAATTTCAAACATCTTAGGCATAACATGGAACAGGTATTTTCCATCTAGTATTGATATGTTAAACTTTAAGTTTGTTTAGAATATGGAGAAAAAAGTTAAAAAAAATAAAACATATTTAAAAAATATGAGTAAACAATTACAAATTTTTACACAGAAATTTAGAAATCTAACCATATACAGCATTGTAGCAGGACATTCCTGTGACATTTTTTTCATGTCTCCTGTTTTCATTTATTAACTTTTTAAAAAATAAACATGTGTGTAAGGGACAGTATGGCAATATTTGGTATGTCATGACAAGCAGTATGTATTTAGAAGACCAGAATGACAGGCATTCCAAGTGTGACCCTTCTATTACATATTGCTTTCTTCAGTTCAGTTGCTTAGTTCACAGGTATCAGCATATATAGTTAGCGTGAGAATCCTACCAATTAACTGCTAGTTTCAAAAACCTGATGATGTTTCTCAGGATCATTACCTTACTCATCTTGTGCATAAAAATGTATGGCTTTGCCCTGTCATTTTTCCCAGCTTTTTTCTTTGCCCTCTCCTCGTTGTCCAATACTCAAGTTCTCACTTTCCTTTTAATTGCATTATATCTATTTGTATTTCTTCTTTTGAGTTCTTATACTAGGGAGACTATACGATATTTACACATGTGGGTCTGGTTTATTTCACTTATGGTATATCTTCAAGTGGCATCCACTTAAATATAAATGCTTCAAGTTTATCATTCTTTCTAGCTGAGTAATACTCCATTGTATAAAAATACCACATCTTTTCAATCCATTCTTCAGGTGACAGGCACCCTGGTTGTTTCCAAGATTTGGCTATCACAAATTGTGCAGCTATAAACATAGGCACACATATATCACTATGATATGACATCTTCAGTTCCTCCGGGAAAATTCCCAGTAGAGGAATAGCTGGTTTAAAGGGGATTTCCAGACCAACTTTTCTAAGGAGTCTCCATACTGATTTCCATAACGGTTGCACCAGTCTACATTCCCACCAGGAGCGGAGAAGGGTTTCTTTTTCCCCACAGCCTCTCCAACATTTGTTGTTGGGTGATTGTTTTATGACAGCCATTCTTTTTGGGTGAGATGGTATCTCAGTGTTGCTTTAATTTGTATTTCATGGATGGCTAGTGATGTGGAGCATTTTTTCATATATTTATTCGCTTCTTTAATTTCATCCTCTGAGAAGTGTGTGTTCATCTTGGATGCCCATTTCTGGATTGGGTCTTTAAATTTTGGGGCCCTAGTGTTTTTTAGTTCTTTATAGATTCTAGAGAGCAGACCTTTGTCTGAGTGCTTATTGGTCAAGATTTTTTTTTTTTTTTTGAAATTTGTGGGTTTTCTTTTCACTTTGCTGGTAATGTCTTTTGATGTGCAAAAACTTCTGAATCAGAGGAGGTTGCAGTTGTTAATTCTTTCAAGTATTACCCATGCAATTTGATTTTTGTTCATGAACTCTTTGCCTACCCCTATGTCTTCAAGAGTTCCTCCTACTTTCTCTTCCAGGAGATTCAGTGTTTCTGTCTTAATGTTTAGATCTTTAATCCATTTTGACATTAGCTTAGTGCATGGTGATAGGCCTGGGTCAAGTTTTAGTTTTTGGTATGTAGACAGCCAGTTTTTCCAGCACCATTTGTTAAAGAGGCTATCTTTCTTCCAGTAAGCATGTTTGGCCCCTTTGTTGAAGATCAGGTGACTGTGTTCATAGAGGCCTCTTGCATCTTCTAATGCATTCCATTAATCCTCAGGTCTATTTTGGTGCCAGTACCATGCTGATTTGATCACAGCAGCTTTGCAGTATAATTTCAAGTCGTCAGGAACTGTAATGCCTCCTACCTTGTCTTTGTTGCCCAGGATTGCCTTTGCTTTTCTAGGTCTTTTCTAGTTCCAAATAAATTTTAGCAACAATTTCTCTAGGTCTGTGAGGTGTGTTGGTGGTAGTCTGATAGGGATTGCATTAAATCTGTATAGCAATTTTGAGAGTATGACCATCTTCACAATGTTGGTTCTTCCTATCCAGGAGCATGGAATATCTTTCCATATTCTGAAATCCTCTACAATCTTTTTTTTTCAGAGTACTGTAATTTTCCTTGAAAAGATCTTTAACTTCTTCAGTTAGAATAATTCCAAGGTATTTCATTTTTCTTGGTGCTATTGTACAAGGTACTGTTTCTATAATTTCCCTCTCAGTGTGTTTGCTATCTGTGTAGAGGAATGCTATTGATTTTTGGGTATTGACTTTGTATCCTGCTATGCTACTGAATTTGTTTATCAATTCTAGTAGTTTCTTAGTGGAGTTTTTTGGGTCTTCCAAATAAAGTATCATGTCATCTGCAAATAATGATAGTTTCACTTCTTCTTTATCTATTCTTATTCCTTTTATTTCTTTCTCTTGTCTAATGGCTCTAGCTATTGATTCCAGAACTACATTGAATAGGATGTGTGATAGAGGACATCCTTGTCTTGTACCAGATCTGAGAGCAAAAGATTTAAGTTTTTCCCCATTTAGAATTATGTTAGCTTTTGGGTTGTCATAGATTGCTTTTATTAGATTGAAGTAGAGACCATCTATTCCAATTTTCTGTAGGACTTGGAACATGAATGAGTCTTGGACTTTGTCAAAAGCCTTTTCTGCATCAATTGAGATGATTATGTGGTTTCTAGATTTGGCTCCATTGATATGGTGTATTACATTTATAGATTTGCAATTATTGAATCATTCTTGCATGCCTTAGATGAATCCTACTTGGTCATGGTGTATAATCTTCTAGATGATTTGCTGTATTCTATTTGCTAGCATTTTATTGAGTATTTTTGCATCTATGTTCATGATGGAGATTGGCCTGTAGTCTCTTTTTTACTTGCATCTTTCCCTTTTGCTACATTTAAAATATATATTTAATGTACAATCTGCATCTTAGGCTTTCAGTAGACAAAAGCCTACATTGTGAGGACTAAGTACTATTTAAAAAATTATTGTACCTAGAAATCTATAAAGGCAGACCAAAGGCAGTGGGCATCAGTATATGCTCAACTTAAATATGGAGCATGTATAATTTTAAAAAGGAGTAGCATCACTTCAAATCTTTTACTAAATAAAAGGTTCAATCACTAAGATTTTGGAGTTGTAAAATAATTTCCATTAAATTAAATAATTGCCATTAGATTAAGTCATTTGCATAGATTACTCACCTTGTATCTATGTGACAATTCAGGGCACAACCCACTTTTTTTAGAATATAAATCACAGACAAAAGTTGAACTCCACAACTTAGGTACAAATAACTATCTCCACAAACATTGTGTACTTACATGTTACTTTCTGATTCTATGACTGTCTGAGAGTCAAAGAATCAGTTTCCCATCTACTGGAGAACTTAAGAAGATTACCAGGGTCAGAGCCACAAAACTATCAGTGAGATTCTTGCATCTCACATTATGTTCATGAGAAATGTTTATGAATGCTAAATATGAAATATTCATTCAATCATATATTTAAGTTCGTTATAATTACACTCTAATAATTGCTAAAATTGGATATAAATATAATTGACATAACACAAATGTATTTTTACTACTCATTAAAATGTGAGGAAAGTGCTGAGTGTGGTAGCACATGCCTATAATCCCAGCTATCTGGGAGGTTGAGGCAGGAGGACTACAGGCTCAAGGCCAGCAAATTAACAAGACCCAAGTCTCACAATGAAAGGAAAAAAGGCAACAGCTGGGACTCAGTGCTTGTACACCCCTGGATTTGATTTCTGTACCACTACCCTTACCAAAGTGACCAAAGATAATTCTACTGGGAACTTAAGGGTAGACTTTCAGGTAATTTTTAAATGGCCTTGGCGCTTGCCAGGCAAACATTTATTCTACTGAGCTATCTCCCTGGCCCTAATTTTTAAATCTTGAATGGAATATTTTCAAGGTTATTTTCATTTGCCATTTAAAAATGCTAAGGCAAAACTGAGTGTGGTAGCACATGCCTGTAATCTCAGCACTCAGGAGACTGAGTGAGGATTGCCAAGAGTTTGAGGCTAGCCTGGGCTACATAGTGAGTTTAAGGCCAGCCTGAATTTCAAAGCAAGAACTCGCCTCAAAAACAAACAAACAAACAACCCAAAATCAAAATTCTGGGGCAGAGACTTACTTGATATTTACTTGATATCTAACTGTCAAGTCTTGGGGGCTGGGGAGATGGCTCAGTAGAATAAGTACTTGCCTGGAAAGCGCAAGGGCCTGAATTTAATCCCCGGTTCAACCAATAAAATTAAAAAAAAAAAAAAGTCAAGACTTAAACCTTCTCACTAGGACTCACTATCATCTCCTTAAAATGTCACTTAATCAAAAATTTAAGGCACAGGGCTGGCCAGATAGCTGAGGGGACTAAAATGCCTGCT
Source organism: Octodon degus (assembly GCF_000260255.1). Lineage (NCBI taxonomy): Eukaryota > Metazoa > Chordata > Mammalia > Rodentia > Octodontidae > Octodon > Octodon degus. The sequence goes on along the minus strand of NW_004524691.1, from coordinate 4,942,905 downwards.
TAGGCAGATGCAAGGACCAGGATTCCATCCAGCCCTGCCTCTAGGGCACACTGAGATGGCAAATGAGAATGGGTGTGGTGATGTGTGCCTATAATCCCAGCGCTTGGGAGGCTGAAAATGGGAGGATCACTACGAGTTCGATTTGTGTAGTGAGTCACTGTAGACCCTGTACTAAATACATTAAAAAAATTAATGTTGTTTTGAAGATGGGATAAACCATATTTTGAATCAAACTAGGTAAATCACTTGCATATAATTAACTAGAATAAAGTGGTTGGCAAGAACAGGACTTACAACTGAATAAAGGCTTTGAAAAGGTGTTTGTTTTTGACTTAATTTCAAATGTTTAATAAAATAAGCAACTTAATCTTGGTTACTTTTATAGGAAGCTACTTTTCTAAAACTACAGGCAGTATACCAAGACTTTTCTAGGACTACAGGAAATAGTTAAGAGGAAATGTTAAGTGAGAGAAATTTCTGCTGTGCTCAGTGCTATAAACCTTGGGACTTGTTTTGCTTATGTGCTTTTATCTTGAAGTGAGCGCAGCAGTAATACTGGAGAAAACTTCCAGGCTTTGAGTGAAAGTATTCATTCTTGACCTACCTTCCTGTTTTAAGGAGGGAATACTCACTAGGCTCCTCAGTTTCTAAAAAAGAATGTCAACTTGCCATCATTTATTTCATCTCTAAAATTGAAAAATCCATCTGGAATCAGCCTAGTATCACAATGTGCTTGACTCCCATTTTGCTGTCTTGGAGGTAGTTTACATAGCAAGACTTACAGAAAAGTATTTATTTTTCTCCAGATGATTCTCCCGATTATTCAGTTTTTGATTAGAGTCAGGCAGATCCACTGGGGAGCCATGTACTTGGATCAGATTTTCAGAACAGACTAGATTTTACTGGACTGCTTTTTATGGTCACATCCTTGGCTTTTATTGAAGGGCATTCATGTCATTGTACTTCTTGCAGTTATAATGTTAAACCCATTATATACTATACCAGGTGGTGGTGATGGTGGTGGTAGCAGAAGTGCTGGTGATGATGATGGTAAGAAGAGAACAATAATCACAAAAGATACCTGGTTTTTATAGAGGCCCATGTGATAATTCTCTTTTAGGAAAAGCACCTGTGTGAAATTTATGTGAAATGCCTTGACAACCTGCTTTTGTCTTTGGTTGTCAAGACACCCAAAACAATAGGAAGAACTATATAGGCTCTTACTTCAGGGAAGGGGCTACAGGGTGTTCAAGGTCTCACTACTAGATCAGACTCATAGTGATCCACTTGATTACAGCCTCCCAGGAGCTGGGATTACAGGCATGTGTCACCACACCCAGTCTGTCTCAGACTGACCTGGTGGCAGGGCCGGCACAGGAGGCCTGAGGTCTGTAGGCTCTTTTGATGTGTGACTATTTTTCTCTTAATCTTGAATGATTATGTTTATTTTTCTTTTTTTATTATAAAATTTCAAATACAAATTATTTTATGAATAAATACTGTGACAGGGAAATAACCTGTTCAAAAGGAAGGATAAACTGGGATGAGGAAAAGGACAAGGGGGAGAAATATATTTATGTATGCATGTAGGAGGGCTTGGATAATTGTGCTGCTGAGTTCTGTTTGTCTACAGATGGGAGCAGTTTATGCTTAAATTATTTTTCTTGGCCTGTTTAATTCCTTGTAACTTTTTGCCCCCCAAAATTGTGCATGTTTATATCTGATAATCTGAACAGATAACATTATGCAATACAGCAACCATTGTCAAATTACTACTGTCTTGTTTGATGATGTTCTATACTGTTTCTAATTTTTTTGTTTTTATTTACTCTTTTACATTTAATACCCTTGCTTTATACAAAGTAACAATGATGATCATATTAAGACAAATACAATAATTATAGTCAGTGAAAGTTGTGAGAAATATACAAAAAGAAAGTGATGGAAATTTTACATGCATCTTAAAAAATGTCTTCATAGGCATTCCAAAGTATTAGTTCAATGCAGAAAATTAAAAAATGGCCTTATGGTCAAATTCTTATCTACTTCTAGTGATATTTATTCCATTGACAGTATTAACATGAAGAAAAGCATCCCACCTTTTCAGTTATCTTTGCCATAAAACACAAGGAGCCAAGCTTATGACCACAACAAGCACAGTCATTACCTTTGCTTATGAATTTCCATTTAGTAGTGTCTGGCTAAATGCTACCTTCCCTCTCCTCCATGCAGCACTAGTGCACAACACAAGGGCTTTGACTGACATGATGGCTATGGGCTGCACTTGTTGGGAAACCAGTGAGAGTTGTCAGCCAAAACACAGGTGGCCTTATCATGGGGCTGGTGAAGGCTAATTTCCAGGAGCAAGCCTCCTAGGGGGCAGTAAGTGGAAGCTGCCAGTTTCTTAAGGCATGGACCTATAAACTGGTAAGGTATGTCTTTGCTGTATTCTAGTGCTTAAGTAGCTACAAAGACTAGATGCAAGGGATGTGGCATAGACTCACTCCGCAATGGGAGAAGTGTCAAAATATTTTGAGTTCATGTTATAAAATAGACAAATTGAAATTATCAAGCAGTTGAGAAAGTGACACAGCAAAAGAGAAAGAAAAAAAGAAATACGCAAAATTAAATGTGTTGTCTCTTGGGTAGATGATTGTTCAAAAAGAAGGGGATGGTGAATGAAGGCAAGAGATAGGAAAAAGAATATTGTGGCACTGTCCTGCTTCAAGGTTGTATATGGTCAGATTTTTGGACTTATGTGTAAACATAAGAAGTATATAATTCTTTATACCTATTTTTAAAAATATATTCTAATTTTTAAATGTTTTTCATCATATTCTATACGGACTTAAAGTTCAACATATCAATACTTGATGAAAAATACCTGTTCCATGTTATGCCTAAGATGTTTGATATTCAGACAGACAGTGAAGTTAAGCTTCACAGCCTAAGTTGTATGGTAATAACAATAAGCTTGTCTCCTGGATGGTTAACAACCTAAGTTTGCAGACCAAAATTAGAGAAAAAGGAGGGCTGCAAGGAAAGCCAACATTTTGGCCCTAGCCTTCCAAGGTCAATTAAGACTCAGGACATATGAGAACTTGTACTGTAACGTCATGTAACTCGGTAGTGTCCCAAATTTTCTGATCAAGGAGATTATGGGGCCAAAGAGGAAAGTGATCGATGATGTAGAGTGTACCTAAGGAGAGTCACACGGAGAGAAAACATTCTCTCAGGCTTTCACAGAGAGCACATTGGCCAAGCAATGGCTGTGACTCATCCACGTGGCTGACACTGACAAAGGTTCTACAATCTGAGGTACAGGATCTCAGGATAAATCCTGAGGGGATTTTACTGACCTTATCAGACCCAAAAGCTACAACTCTTGTTGCACAGTCTTGGTCATGTTACCTTGGTCTTAACCATCCCGCAGAAAAGTATAAAAACAAAGTATAAGAAGTAAAGCCATGCTGTTATGTTGAGCTGTAGGGGACTCAGGTCAACAATTTCTGACATTGCCAGTGAAGCGGAAGACCCAATAGTATTATAGATTACTGAACTCTTTTAGAATATTTTGCTGAGTTTACACACCTATAATATTTAAATGATGGAACTTAACAAAAAAAGGGGATACAGATGAATGTCTATTTTGTACCTGTGTATTCAAAGTGGTTAGGATACATGTATAGTTACATTCTCTTAATAAATAGAGGGATTTGTTCTAATGGTGTTTGTAAATAGGATATCAAGTCCACATCTTGTACAGCAATTAACCCCTAGGAAGAATGTAGGGCAATGTGTTAATTATTGAAACTGTCCTACCAATTTGGTCTGAAACTGTCTCATTGCTATTTGTTTCTCAATAAAATTATGGGAAAAAAGTTAAATGGTACTACTAATGAAGGCTTCTATGGATTACCAATAATAATTTTACTACAGCCCTAAATTTTAATCTTGCCAGGTACTTCATCTTCTCAAAGATTCAAAGATGCTAAATTACAGTACCTTCTGGAAATAGTTTTTATTCTTCTACAGTGATTTCTGGTTCAGTCAATTCACATTTATTAACAAGAATAGTAAACATGAAAGCTAGTATTTACTGAGTTTTTATGTATTGGTAATATATCTAAGTGCTTTCCATACAATAATTTATTCAATGTTCAATATTAATATCCTATTTTTACCAGTGAGAAAACCACAGCAAAGAAAACTAGTGACTATACAATGAGACAGATCTAGGCACTCTACCTCTAAAGCCCAAGCCAAATCCATGCACGCCATAAAAGGCCAAAGAAAGGGACAAGTTGAGCATTGCCTACCCCAAAGATTCAAAGTCTAAGATGCTCTTTTAAAGGATGTCCAAAAGTATTGCATTTTGGAGCATTCTAGATTTCAAATTTTCCTGTTAGGGAAACTCAGTTCGTAAAACAGGTGCAGTACTACAAAATGCAAAAATCTCCAAAATCCGAAGCACTGTTTCTCAAATCTCATCCTGATGGAATCAGGGACTAGGTCATAAAACTAAAATATCAAAAGAAAAGAGATATAGATAGCTATAATACATTCCATGTTCCCTTTTCAGATCATTTTTAAGTTAAAATAGTAAGAAACATTCACTATGTGCCCATGAACTAACACAAGGTCTGTGGAGATGCCTTTAACGATGAAACCATGAAGGACACCCAAGGGAATCTACATTAAATGGTGTTAATCTCCATGAGTTAAATAAATGCTAAAATTTTATTTAGTTAAATTTCATTTAGCTCCTGGAACTTAGCTTTCACCAATTGTTAAGACATGCACTATTCTAGGTGAGAAGATGCAGTGATAACTTAGAGAAGTTAGAAAGGAAGCCTGAAAGATACAGACAAAAAAATCCATTTTATGAAGTACAAGTTTTATAATGGAAATATATAAAGAGTATATGGAAAAAGAACATGGCTTTGACTCAGTCTGACAGAGGATAGCTAAACCTTCCATGAGCAGGTGACTCCCAAAGTGAGTCTTAAAGAGTGGGCGCAATTTAGCCAAGCAAAGGACTCTAAACACTCTGCTCTGCTATGATAATCTAAGCCACTTACACTTTATGATTTTAATAAAACTTATCATAGTGATATTAAACAAGGCCAAGAATTATCTGATACGAAAAGCATTCAAGACACATAAAATATGATTCTCATCTTTCCTCCTCAATTTTTCTTTCCTTTTTTTTTAGTCACCAAATATTCAAAGTACACTGAAGACAGGAAAATAAAGAAAAATATCTTTTGTAATGTTATTAGGCAAACTGCAAATTAAGTGGTTTTTCTTATAAAAATGAAAAAAAGTTCTAAAATTGTTAGCTATTATCTTGAATTATCTCTAGGATAAAAATGGGATATAACAAAGATCTCAAACAATGGCTCACAACTGTAGGAGTAACCAATGATATTGTTTCATATCTTAAACATATTGTATATCCTGAAACTCTGGGGAGTGAGGAAGAAAGAAGTGTGATGAGAAGAACTAAGTTCAAGCATTCATAAATGCTTACTGATTATACACAATGAGCTCATATCCTCTATTCAGCAAGAGGTCCTTCAAATTAGTAAGATCAAATAGATCACAATAGGAAAATGGGCTATACGCTTTTAATATTTTGTAAGGTAGGATATTCAAATGGCTACTAAACTTGAAAAGCTGCCATTCTGTTTCGGTAATCAGAGGAATTCAGATGAAAAGTGAAATGATTTAAGATAAAATTTAAAAAAATCTGAAAATACTAAGTATTAGTAAGTAGTGATAAGAACTGTTTTCTTCTGGCCAAATAGCTCAGCAGATTAAAGCACCTGCAAGTAGGTGCAGGGGCTGGAGGTTTGATCTCCAGACTTGCTATGTCGAGCCGGGCCCCATTCCCCGGGCATGCTGAGATGGCAATTGAGACTGGGCGTGGTGGCGTGTGCCTGTAATCCCAGCTCTTGGGAGGCTGTAAACAGGTGGATCACTATGAGTCTGATCTAGTAGTGAGATCCTGAACACCCTGTAGATCCTTCCCTAAAATACAAAAATAAATAAGAAAATTGCTTTTTCAATTTTTTTAAAAAAGAGAACACAAAATGGTAAAGAAAAAAAAAAAAAAAACATCAGAAACAACACAGAATTTCACTAAACAAAGTTTAGTGGCTTTGCCAGAACAGGCGCTTAAACAACTGAGATAACCCGCAAGCCCCTGTAAGAAATTAAAAAAACAAAAAAAGAAAGAAAAAAGAAAAAGAAAAAAAAACAAATTTAAGCATTAACTGCTCCTTTCAATAGACCAGCAGAGATCAGCAATACAATTATCCAATCTTTCTTGCATATGTACATAAATATATATTTTTCTATTCTTTCTTTTTTCCTTTTCCTAATCTCACTTTTTCCTTTCCACTGAACAGATTCTTCCTCTTTTACATTATCTATTGTACCCTTCAGATTTTATTTACTCTTTCAGGTTCTTACACTAGTGAGACAATACAATGTTTGCACATGTAGGTCTGATTTATTTCACTTACCAGTATTGTCTAATTATATCCATTTACCTATACAAGCCTCAAGTTTATCTTTTCTGAAGCTGAGTAAAACTCCATTGTATAAAAATAGCACATTTTTTAATCCATTCCTCAGTTGACGGGCATCTGGATTGTTTCCAGGATTTAGCTATGACAAATTTTGCTGCTATAAACATGGGTGCACATATATGACTGTGATACGATGTTTTCAGTTCATCTGGAAAAAATACCTAGGAGGTGAATAGCTGGATTGAATGGGACTTCTAATCCTAGCTCTTTGAGGATTCTTTACACTGAATTCTACATTGGTTGCAACAGCTTACATTTTGAGAAGGGCTCCCTTTTCCTCCCAGTCGCTCCCGTATTTGTTATTGGTTGACTTGTTCATGATAGCCATTCTTTCTGGGGTAGGATGAGTCTCAGTATTGTTTTAATTTGCATCTTTTGACCAGTGATGTTGAACATTTTTTTATAAATTTATTTGCCATTTGTATTTAAGAACTGTTAAATACTAGAAAAAACTAGTATAATCCTTTTGAAAGTTCAATGTTTTATTGATAGTGGAAATGTATATAAATTTCCAATTTTCTATCAATTCTGGAGTAAAGAGATCACTCAAGTGTGTCAGGATAGAGATTTTTACAAGAATGTACTGAACACCCTTGGTTACATTGGCTCCAAATGTAAGACAACCCAAAAGTCCGTCAGAAACAGAAAGGCAAAAAGAATTACAGTATGTTCATTCAATCAATTATTATATCACAAAGAGTTAACCTACTACAGCTACTTGGAAATAAATGAATCTTTTAAGAGCACTGAGAAAAAGAACCAAAATAATACATATTGTTGACTCTAGTTCAAAACAGTTTTAAAGTATAATGCTTAGCAACATATATTTAGTAAAACTATGAAGACAAAGGAGAGTAATCAATTCAGAAGAAGAAAAGGGCCAATTACAGAGGAAGGAGAGATAAGGTTTCCGACATGCAGGCAGAAAGCTGCCCCTGCATCCAGCCAGGGCACCCAAGAACATGCTGCAGATACGTTGCTGAACTTGGTTTACCCATTTTGTGCGGAATATATTTCATATTCCATAAGGTCAGGGAAAAAACCTTAAAGGGAACTTAAAATACTAAGTATGTGAAAATACAAAGGAGCTAGATAAACTGTAAAAAGACAGATAATGACTAAGCATTTTCTATTGTTATAAACTATGCTAGGTTATGAAGCATATAATATATAAAAGAGATTCAATCAGACCTTAATAAAACATTAAGCAATCATGAAAATCATCAAATTAGAAAACTGCTTTGATTTCTATAAAGGAAATACAATGTTTTCAGAAAAGTTGCTAATGTCTAATGTTAAGTGTCAAAAAGACTTCACTGAAAAAATAAAACAGCAACACCAACAATAAAAGACTTCACTGAGATATAAAATTTTAATCTGAAACCTTAATAACAAGTTTAAATTAATCTTGGGGTTCATTCTCTGGTTCCGCCAAAAACAAAAAATTAAAAAAAAATTAATTAATTAATCTTGGAGAAAGGCAAGAGACAATGTGTTTCAGGCAGTTGGAAAAACATGCAAATGGCAGAGTTAAAAGGAGGCCAATATGGTTAGATTTTAGAAAGGAGTGGTGCAAGAGGAGGCTAGAGTAGACACAGTAAATGCAGGGAAGAACTTGCACTAGAGCTCTGAATTTATGCTAGGTACAAATGGAAGATACTGGAGAATTTGTGCAGTGCACTTACAGGATTCAATTTACAGTTTAAGAAAAATGTTCTAGCTGCTCTGTGAGAATTAAATCATAGAAGCAAGACTGTGAACAGATGAATTAGAGGGCTGTACCAAAAAATGATGAAGGTAAACACAGTGACAACAAGGTTAATGGAAAGATGAAAATGTAGTTTAGAAAGCAGAATCTAAAATGCATAGTGCTGCAATCAATGAGGCAGATGAGGAACTTACTGTAAAATTAGCTCTCCATTCCTGAGATAAAATGCCTGACACACAATTTAAAGGAGGAAAGATTTCTTTGGCCTACAGTTTGAGAGGTTTCAGTCCATAGCTGGGTGACTCGAAGGCCTAGATATCATGGTAGAAGGGTCTGGCAGGGAAGAATTGGTCAATTCTTGGGTGTGGGAAGGAGAGAACAGGGAAGGCCAAAAGAAAAAGGCTGAGGACCAGATATAGTCGCTCATATTATGTGACATGATATACCTAGACAACCCAGCAGTGTCTTTAAGCTAATAAAGTTCAAAAATAAAAATTAATTAAAATAGCAAAATTGCTATTTTGAACAAGAAGAAAGATATAGTAGAGAAACTTTAAAAGAGGAGCCTGCTGGGGCTGGAGAGATGGCTCAGTGGTCTAAAGCACCTACTTAGAACAAGCTTAGCAAAAGCATCAGGGACCGCGGTTCAATCCCCCAGC
>NW_004524691.1:4884738-4933827 GCF_000260255.1 Octodon degus | reverse complement strand
AAAAAAAAAGAGGAGCCTGCTGAGACTGGGGCATGAAATTAAATGAATTTAGGAAACCTTGTCTGTTAAGGAGAGCTGACTGTGCATGCTGATGTTTAGAAGTGAGGTATGGGCACAGATGGCGTCAGGTATCCTTGGAATGCGTAAGATTATATATGATGAAAGTACAAAGAGGGGGGAAATAAACATGACCGCTTCTTAATGAATGCTCAAGAATTAGGTAGAAATTAAGAAGACTAAGAAAGAGATTTTATTAAGGACATAAGACTGAGTAACAGTCATTTGTGCCATGGAGGACAATTATCTGATCAATGAGTGTGGTTTTAAAATTACAGCAAAAGTGTGAAAAATGGTCTTTGTTAGCATAATGCTTACTGAAAATAATGACATGTAAATTTTAAAATACTGATTATAATAAGTGTGTATTTATAAGACTCAAAACAATATTCAAATAGATCTTTATCTGCCTTCAACCCTGCTCATTTCCTATACTTCTTCTAACTTATTTAATGACATAAGTTTTTTACATTTATCTGTATCCACTTGTTTTTCTATAACCTATACTGGTAAAATCAGAAATAAGTTTTTCATTTGCCCTTTTATTTTTATTATTACTGTTGTTCTAGTCATTGCTTCATCATTTCATTCACAAGACAACTCATCCTTAACCTGCCCCTAAAGTTAACTTCTTAAAGCATAATTCTTATTACATTTTTCTCTGTGGAAACAGAAAATAACTCTAAAGAGTTATTTAATAATCCTATCACATGGCTGACTTACTTCCAAGATAGATGGTAAACAAGCACACAAAATTCTTGTCTTTATGGAGCTTACTTCTTAGGAGGAAAGCCTGATGCTAAACCACTAATCAGGCATAAAATTGATGTTTTGAAATTATGACTTCACGAAGAAAATAAAGCAAACAATTAAAGAAAATAAACAGATATATAAACAATCAAATATAAAAAAAAAACTACCCTGCATCTTTGTTCATTTAGCAAGGTTCATATATACCTTTACTTATGACTCATTTTTTATTTACAAGTCTTTCTTTACATGTGTTCTTCTGTCCTATAAACTTTATACTCAGGGACTCTCCATATCTCTCTAAATTTTCTCATCTTGCATATACTGAATTCAAATGAAGCATTTTTTTTTTTACTAGATTATCAGTGTTCTTAAAAAAATATGAAATCCCAATTCACTCCATTTGACTATTGGAGATAAAGAAAACATAAATAAGTGAAACCTCTAATTTGCTCATTTCTTTCTATTATGGATAGTTATCTCTGTTTATTCCTCAGTTATGACAAATAGCTTTAGTAATATTTATAAGTTAATGCTTATAATATAATTAAGTATTAGGTCAGGCTTACAATGATACTTCTGCTCTTGGCTCAACAGTCTCTTACCTTTAATGAGAGCTCACTATTCCATGTTGATTGCATTTAGCAAAGTGATTAATTATCTTTGTTTTCTCTTATTTTTAACCATAACAGTTCTGTTCCACATGCCTTTGATGACTAAAACTCCCTAAAAATGACATTTAAATACAACAATCCTAAGGCTGAGAAAACAAGTTTAAGATTGGCACACTTAATCACCTGAATGGATAGCTAAGGTCAATCTCAGCATGGGTAAATGGTATGGTGGAATGTTATTTAGAAAAACTCCTTGGGACACTGTGTATCCTTTACTGAACAATTCCAATCTAACATACTCTCTTCCTTTCACAGATAATCTAAGATTCACAGGCTATGTAATTTATAAAAGTCATATAAGCATGAAAGGCAAAAAAAATATTAGAATTCAAGACAGCTGCTTCTTGTCCTGTCGGGGTTCTTCCCCACTCCCCCAACACTTCCCTTTTGCATTTTTCAAGCTGAGTCCCTATAAAATCTATCACTGGAGGCCAGTAAGACTGGAAGATGATATGTTCAAAAAACTAAAAAAGGATTACTTCAGCATCTTTTAAAACCTAAAACTGCAAATTATATTGAGACTTGGTGATGATGTTTTGTTCTTTGTTTTCAACCTACTACCAATGAAGCAACACAGAGAATGGTTTGGGAAATCTAAATCTGTCCCCTACACTTTCAACTGATTTTGACTTCATTAAATATGCTAATAAGCAGTGCAGGAGTCACTGTTTATAAAGAAATTTCAAACTGATTTTATTAATCTGCAAAGCAATGTAAGTTGTGAGGCAGTTTTTAATTTCTTTAATGGTTGGTTGTATGAATTGCCATCTTTTGATCACTTGGGAATAATGGCCATTGCATGTATGTTTGTAAGCATACAAGGATAAACTATACACATTTAAATTAGTTATAAAATAAAGCAAATTAATTTAGTGAATCTCTAAAGAAATTCACATTCCTAAATTATGTTTTATTCCCATTTCATGATGAAGGCATGTGGAATCTGCATTTCTGAAAATGTTTAAATTTTAATTTTCTGACAACAGGAATATTTGATTTCAATTGCCTTAAAACAAACTGTAAAAATCAATAACAAAGAGGACAAAGTGGTTTTCAGTCTATGATAAAAATAGGTACTACAGTGCTACTGGTTATACAGGATCTGTTATGAATAGGTCAGCTCAAGGTCCCAGGTAAACATCTTGTTTGTGTCCTGAAGCCTTGTTTCCTGCATGCCTTATACTCTCAGTAGGGTCCTCCTACCCGAGTCTAAACATCGGGCCACTGCACCCTATCGATCTTCTTTAAATCTCCAGAATAATAAATTTCAAGGCAACACAGCAGAAGCCAACTAAAGCCCTTTAATTACATCACTGCTGAAAGGAAATCATTGATCAATGGCATTATGGGAAAATAAACTGCCCCCCAAACCAGATCAAAGTCAATAAAATAGCTGACTAGCTGCCCCATTTGGGACTTCTGCTAGATTAGTGCTCGTGGACAAGCAAAAGAGAGGATTCTAATGCATGCTGCTTACTATCTTTTTGAAGCTCTCACTGGCAGGTGTCATGCTCTGAGCATGGTTTTTGATTACTCTAATTAAATATAATATTATCAACAGATCTTCATATTGATCCCCCAAAGCCCCCCATTCTAAATGAAAAATTAAAAGCCTAGAGAGGGCTTCATAGGGTAGCAGGTTATTTTAATAATTTTAGTCCTTTATCAACTTACTTAATATTCTATTATTCTAATATTTGTCAATATCAAGGTACCTATTACCTTAGGAATTTTAAATAACATACAAAATGAGTAATTTTAAAACTTGATTTTCTTTGTTATAGAAATTCTTTTCTTACATGAAATGACAAAGTATCAAAAAAATTTTAGGTGTTGCAAATTATGCTGTAATGACTCACTATTTTTTAATAGTATTAAATAACAGTGCTGATATTGAAAAATGCAAAGAATTCCTTTTTACTTAGGTACTTAATTCAGAAAAATGTGAAAAACTGTTTATGAAATTAATTTTATACAGTTTAGAAGCATCTGTTCATTCTTTTCTAAATAGGCATGGTAGTTTATACTTGAAATCTTTTTAATTCTAAAATGTCCACTACATAAAGTATTTCTAATTTATCAGAAGCAATAATCTGCAAATACATTTACAAGGTTCAAATTTTTTTTCAATAAAGGAGAAAGTACAAATGTTCAACATGAAATTTTTATATGCCTATGGACAAGTTTTAGAGCAAATGGTAATATTTCCTTGAAGAAAATGTGAGGATGTTGAGAATATGTAAAATTAAGAAGATAGGAGAAAAATCTAAATATTGGATACAATGACTCACTTATGGGTATTACGTTAGCTGTCTGCTCTGGCAAAAGTTAATAGCCATGCCTTCTTCCCAGTCTACATTTCTTCTTATTCATTCCCTATTCCCTCAGGTGATTCTCACTGCTAATGCCCAAATGGTACCAACCTGTTGTTTAGCACATCTATGAAAAGGCTAGCCTGCTGGCTAATTTACCAAGGGATTAAAGCCCTGAAACCACTTCAATCTGCTACTTTGTTTCCATGTAAAACCCTTACCCATGACACCAGTTCCCTCATGTTAAAATTGAAAATCTCTTTTAAAGGAAGAAAAATTCAATGTAAGAACTGTTTAACAGGGAAGCTGCATGCAAAAAAAAAAAAAAAAAAAAAAAAGAAAGGAAAAGAAAAAAAAGTACTTTGAACAACACTATGAAACTGCATTCTATTAGTCTTCAAATCCTGAATTACTGAATAAGAATTTCATGTATTTGTTTACCACTTCATAAAAATAAACAGCATTAGCAAGACACCAATTGATGTTACTAGGGTTGGGGAAGAGATTAAGATTAAAGGAAAACTATATGGTCATGTAATTCATCATAGCATAACAACATTTAATTAACATTCACATTTATATGCATTTTATTGAGAAAACATAACTTCATTGATTCACAAAGGAAAAAATGGAGATTCCAAAAAATTGATACGGAACTTTCACAGTTTTTGATTTAATAATAAAGACCAACATATTCAATATTGTCATGAAAATTACTATCGATACAAAGCAATTGATTTTTTTTATTTTATCAGAGTAGCTTTCTAGTCTCTTAAAGTCTAATCATTGATAGCATAATAATCATGATAATAATATTTTTCTTTAGTGACTCCTTTTCTCTATAAAAACCATTACAGTATGGAAAATTTGTACTGAGTGGCCACTGAAAAATTGACCAAAACCCCACAATATTTTAAATGTAGGTATTCATTACCAGATTTGAGAAAGACTAAATTTAACAAAATGGCAAATGCATTGAACTTATATGCCTTATTGAATAACAAATGATTAAACCTCAAGTGTATATTCATTGCATCCTTTCTGCTCTACCAAGGAATTTAGGATTATCCGAAATAAAACAAAACAGGACAGATTTCTACTTTAGCATAATCTCAAGTTTTCTAAAAAATTTCCCAAGTAAGTTTAAAAAGAAATTTCAGTAAATGTACTAGACAAGCTCTTACTTCACAATATATCATGGATGTTTATTCACTAAACCCCAAGACAGTAGGAAAAAGCATAAGAATAAAACAACTGACCAGAAAGCAGCTAAATTATGAAGTATTTTATAGTTTATAACAGTGACCTGGAATGCCATTCAGAGAAGACAAATAATATTTCTCTCTTCATTTCTTTATCATCACTACTGTCCCTTGCATCTTGTGGTGCCAGAAGCACAGATTTGCTGAAATGAAAAACAATGCCAGCACTGAATGTGTCAGTGCCAAAGGCTTAAGAGGAAATGAATGTGTTCTAAGTTAGGGTCTGTGTGATATTTAAATTGAAAGCATTTCACATAAGGACAGGACACTCAAGGTCCCATTTCAATCACAATTTTATTATAGCAACAAATATGAAATTCTGACTGCCAATAAAAATACTGAATTTGATGTTCTTCTGTGCAAAATTCGTGGCCTTGAAAGATACTCTACAAGCTGTCACCCCCAAGGACCATAACAGATTTGTCTTTAAAGAAAAATGTTTACAGTTCAATTTACCAAATGTATTTTATGTACTGTACATTTTCACATTTTAAATCAAGAAACGTAAATTATTTTTCTTAGTTGACATTTATCAACAAAATTTACACTTAACAGAATTTTGAGAAGCTCCTACATCAAGGTTTACAGTAATGAAATACATTTTAGGTGTTTCTTTCCTATTTCTACTAAACTAATGAGAAATTTCTTTCTTACACATTTTTAGCAAAGATTGCTATGCTGAATTTTATAAGATCTGAATTTAATAATCATTAAATAAGTCTTTTGTTAAATTGTTCATGAAATAGAAACATATATTAATAATCAATGCTATTAAAACCTTTTCATTCTTAAAGCAATAGGAAGAATGATTTATTGATTATAGTTCATTTTAAATAAGATGAGAGGGCCGGGGAGGTGGCTCAGTAGGATAAGTGCTTGACTGGCAAACGCAAGGATCTGAGTTCAATCCCCGGTTCCACCAAAAAAAATAAATAAAAAAATAAAAATATTAAAAAAAAAATAAGATGAGAAAGGTATTATCCACTAGAACAGGGTGGTTTTCCACTTTTACCTCTCCCTGAGAGTGAATTTCCTAAACACAATCCTTGAGGCATAAAATTGAATTTGGTTTCTTATTAAAATCAAACTTGAGATTAAGAGACATGTTACTGACCACATCCTTTTTCTCCTTACACAAGTAACCCACTTAAAAAACTTTTTTTAATTCAGAGAAAAATCCAAGAGTAAGCTGTACATTGGAAAGTAATTTCTACTAACTCCTATAATTCACCAAAACCAGGCTGCCCCTGTGTCTTAAAAAAAAAAAAAAAAAAAAAAAAAGGAAAAAGGCACTGGGTGCAAAGCTTCAACAAACTATTATTATGTGCTTTTCCAGTCCATTAAAAGAAAGTAATTTAATCAGCTCATAGTTTCTCAGGAAAATCTCATTCAGAGAAATTTTATTGCCAGCTATCTAAATAGTAAATACCTATTATCCTCTCAAAATGAGTTTTTGTTTGCCAAGGGCAAACCCATTGCTGTTACTGTAGAGCTCTGTCACAGAAACCAGAAGTTAAAAAGGTTATAAAGATACCATTAATGTCATGGGACTGTCTTGTCAGGATTCAAAAATGCTTAGTAATTGAAGGTTTTACTCAAAGTGTATTAGCACCCATATAAACAGCACAGTTAATATGATGCTTTAGGCTTTTTATTTTTTACAGCCCAGAAAAAATAACCTACAAACAGCTCAAAACTAAATGCATCTGCTGGAAAGCACAACTCATTTGTATCATCTGGTTCTAGCTTCAGTCTTTGAAGAAAATGTCAATAACATTCATGCAGCTTAAAGGCAAATCTAGTTCTGGCCAATGAGAACAACAGAGAAAAATATAAATGATAAGTGATCTGTTCTGACAGTGTGTATGTTTGACAGAAGTGTAAGGGTAAGCAAAGGGCAAATGTTCTTTCTTTGAAGCACAAGGCCTAATTTAAAGAGAAACTGCTGCAACATAATTTATATTAATGTTCGTTAATACACAAAATGGTAAATGATTACTTTGAAGGAAAAGAAATCCTACCTCTGTCGTATTACTTTTTAATCCACAAATAACAGAAATTAAAAATAACCTTTCTTGCTAATTTTCTGATTTTGGAGCTATTGAACTAATTACATAGAATATATTCTACTAAAAATTGCTTTTTAATTTAGGAAATACATCATAGAACTCTAAAAAGGCATTCACCTGTCAGCTCTCACAATAAACACTTAAGGAAAATCCTTAAAGATAAACATTTATGTATATTAATATTATTACATTTATATTTTCTTTCTCTAGATGACTGTCAGTATAAATATGGATATATACAGTTTACAAAAAAAAAAAAATAGTGAGGTGCCGGTTCACCTAAAACATCTGGTTTTTAATATGTCAAATGCAAGCAAAGTCAGAGAGAGGAAAATGACCCCAGCTTTCTTCGTTAGTGAGATATTTTCTCATGTGGGAAGAAACTAGATGGTTAAAACTCTTAAGGGCAGCAAATGTCAGCTGAATGATAAAACCATTGCAATAATTAAACTCTGGCTACCCTTATTTAAGGTAGACTCCACTAACACAAACAAGCCTGCCTAGATAATTCCTTTCTGCCTTCAAAGTCCTGCTCTGGCATTATATTCTCCAATTCACTCTCCCAAGGCCAGCCTCCTTATTCCTTTTCCACTATCTCTGGCACTGTGTGAGAGGTCCATTTCCATATACTTAGTACTTATCATGTTATCTACACACAGTAATGGTCCAGAAAATGTTCACTAAATTGGCATTAAATCATGACCTTATTTTAAGTGAAACTCAAGATAAACCTGTTACCATAAGCTGACCCAAGACCTTATCACATAGGTTTCAGTAGGTCTTCCACATCTCTGCTTATTACATATAATTATTAAAAATATTCAGAAACATTTTAACACTTTTTCCTTACTTGAAGAGCTAGTGATGCAGAAATAATGATTCAGGAATTTATAGACTTTGCTAAGTTTACTAAGTGCCAGTATTTTGTTAAAAGGAAAAGCTGCTATGCATGCTGATCTTAAAGTGATTAGGAAGTAGAAGAAAATACTCAGAATATGGTAATATTCTATACAATCTATTTTTCACCCAGAAACTTCTTTCCTAGTCTACCTGATTAGTAAATAAATGAGTAAACAAATCAAGAAATAAATGGTAAGAAGGCTTGCTTCCTGCTAATAATCCTAAGTGAGACTGAAGGAATTATAAGCAACGAGTTAATGATACACCAGAAGTTCAATCAGAAAAATGGCAGAGTAGTGATCAGCTTCTTGGATTCAGGACCCAGACACTAGAAAATAACAACAACAACAAGGAGAAAGAGAAGGAGAAGGAGAAGAAGAAGAAGAGGAAGAAGACAAAGACGAAGAAGAAGAAAAGAACAGATTGCTGGGAATAGGGAAGAAACATATGAAAAATTAGGAAATAGTAGAGAAGTTAGGAATGTGATCCAAAATGCATACAAAAAAATGAAACAATTTGGACTCTGTCTTTGGTTGGGGCTCACAGCTCATGGGGAGGTGAACCCAGCTCCCTAAAAGCAAGTTAAATGCACAGGGGGCCAGAAGATCCTGGGAGAAAGGGAAGTAAAGGCCACAGCTGTTGTAAATTGCAAAGAAACTATAGAGCTTTGGTGAGGGTCTCCTTCCACATGACAGGAACAGCTGGAGAGGGATTCAAGTGTGGGTGTCTAGAGTATCACCATAGAGTGCTTAATTAGGTGGCATTTTGGGAAGGGTTTGATTATTCAAATTGGAGACTTGGAACAATTAAAAAAAATTTTCACTTTAGAATTTCCAGTGTTACCCTCCCACAGTGACTGCCATGAGAGAGAGAGCCAGGGACAAAAAGTGGGCTACAAAGAGATTCCTTGAGAAATTTAGGCTCAGGCTGGGAAGAACACAAACCACAGTCCGCAATGGTGAGACACCAGTTCCAGCTTGAGTTGTTCTCACAAACAGCTTGGTCTGAAAGTGTCTGGCAGCATTAACTACTTGGACTCTTGCCTGTAGCACACATCCAGCACATATCTGAGGTTGACTGCCTTCTCTACCTACCAACAGGAGCAAGGACATGTATCAGGAAGGGTACTGCCACAGCCTGGAGTACACAGAGACATCTCTAGAACATGTAATGCATCTCACAAACACATAAGCTGCAAGGCTAGGGAAGAAAACCATAACTTGCTGGGATATAGTAGTGCAGTCCTGGATGAAAACCACTCATACAAAAGTATAGAGGAAAAAAAAATCATTTTTTGATTTCGGACTCATTTTCTTTCTTTCTTTCTTTTTTTTCTCTGTATTACTTTTTAAATTTTACCTTTTTTTTTCCAGTTACATTTATCAAATACAAATTCTTCCCCTCTTTGAAAGGATACTTCACTCACATTTCTCTCTTTATTAACAAAGTTCATTAACTTTGTGACATTAAAAAGTTACAGTCCATTCCTGCAGAATAAGGCTGCACCAATTACACTGTCTTCTATCCTTGCAAGTTAATGAAGGTGGGAAAATCTTGGGGCACAGACATAGGACTATAGTTACTCACACTCTGAGTGCATCAGTGGAGAGCAGACTAACTAAAGAGGTCTCTGTCCTAGCAACAAAGTCTTTCCACTGTAAGTAACTGTAAAAACCCAAGCAGAAAACAAAACAAATCAAAAATACAAGCATAAGAAAAGGCAACAAGATGTATACGCAGACTCCCAACTCCCCCAAAGCAGATCCAAGGGGCACGGAGAGAACAAATGCCACACAACCAAGTTATTCAAAAGGATAATAGACAGTAAAAACAGATCAACAAGACCCTCAGACTCATAGAACATAAAAACAAATAACCAATGCAATAAGGAAATCAAGTTTACAGAAGACATTATTAAAAAGATAGCTAGGGTAAACACAATAATACAAAACATGAACTACCTTAGCAAAAAGTAGAGCCCATGAAAAGATTACAAAGAAATCCAAATTGTGTTGAAAGGATGGGCAGCAGAGGTGACCAACATGAGCACAGAATATCAAATTATAGACAGGGGTGCTTTCAAAGACCAGTTACTGCGAGACACATTGCAAGCAAGAGAATATATTGATTGATTCAAATAAGCGAAAAATCAGAGAGCAGCACAAACAACGGTCGACAAAAATAGAAAACTTTCCAAATATGGGGAAGAAATTAAAGATACGGGTAAGTTATATAGAATTAATAATATCCAGAATCAAAAGTTAACCTCTCTATACCACGTCAAAAACCCAGAATGACAGAACATTAAAATCCATGAAAGAAAAGCAAAAAATCACTCATAAAGGTAAAATCTCTAGAATTACAGCAGATTTCTCAACACAAACCTTAAAGTCTAGGAGAGCATGGAGTAAAGTGTTCCAAATCCTAAAAATTAACAACTTTCGACCCAGATTTACATATCCTGCCAAAGTTTCTTTCAAAATTGATAGAGAAATAAGGTATTTCCATGACAAAGGGGACCTCAAAACATTCATAACTACCAAAGGAGCACTACTAAAACTTCTCAAGCATATATTTGAAAGAGACAATGAAGCCTACAATTCCAGAAAATAAAATAGAACATAAAAAACCTAATAGAATGAATACCACAAGCAGGGTGAACAGTTAAGCAGAAAATAGGAAAAAAAATTTAAAAAGGTAAAGAAATAAGCAACAAAAAAATAATGCAATGACAAGAATAGATGAATACCTTTAAGTAACAACTCTCAATGTGAATGGTCACAATATACCAATCAAACAATACAGTCCTGAAGAATGAATCAGGAAACAATATAATATATACAAGGACATTATGCAGTATACAAGGACATTAATCTAAAAAAAAACATACAAACTAAAAATAGGTTAGAGAACAATAAATAGTCCATGCAATAGGAACCCAGAAAAAAGCAGGGGTAGCTATCTTAACCGGACAAATTGATTTACAGCCAAAAGTGGTATGAACCACATTACTACATACTTATTAAGGGAATGATTCCACAGGAAAAGCTAACAATTATAAATATATTTGGTGGTGTTTGTAAATGGGATCTCAAGTCCGCATCTTGTACAGCAATTAACCACTAAGAAGAATGTATGCAGTGTGTTAATTATTGAAACTGTCCTAGTGATTTGATTTAAAACTCTCTCATTGCTATTTATCAATACAATTATGAAAAAAAAAAAAAGAAACTGTCCTACCCCCCCCAAAAAAAAACCAAAAACATATTTGGACTAAACACCAATGACATAGGAGAGAGAAACAACCTGAAAGATATGTGAGTTTTGAGTTCGTGTTCTCTAAAACCGAAGAATGAATTTTAAGAGCAGAATATATTTATTGAGGGAAAGAACGCTGGCTGAGAGAGGGGCAGAAGAGGACTTGATTGAGTTGCCAAGAAATCTACCTTTTCCCAAGATTTTTGAGGAGCAAATCCATGAACTGAGACAAAACTAGGGTTCGCCAATCAAGATTAAAAGCATAATTGCTCAGGTAAAATTGATTAAACTAGAATCAGATGAGGAAGTGAGTCACATAGCAGTCAGACATTAATATAGAATAGGGGCTTTTCCTGAAGGGGGTTGAGTTAGTGACTCTTTCTGGCTTTCTCAAGATAATAGACCTATTTAGAATATCCATCCCTTATTTCTTAGGGAGGAGTCGTGTTTCGGGGTTTTTGCAAGGGTAACAATGTAATACAGGACACATTTTATAATATTAGGTTATAAGGAATCACCCAAAGAATCATATACAAGAACTGCAGGAAATTTAACCACACACTAAAGACCAAAGAGACCAGCTGAGGGCCTTGATCCTAATATACTGCATTAGTCCAGCTGAAAACCTAGAGCTCATAACAATGCCTTCCACAAGTCCAACTGTTGTGGGCCTAGATCCCACAACAAAGTCTCATGCAGGCCTGCTTCATGGATCTGTGCTGGAAAGGCCCAAGGGTCAGCAGGATGAATGATTGGTGCTAGCAAGCTGAGGGATCTGAACTGGAGCCATGAAGTAATGTGCAATGTAAGCATCAGAACTCCTCCACAGGTATCACAGGTATTCTCAGCAAACAATGATGTCCTGAGCTCCTCCAGAGATAAGAAAATCTGAGTTCCCATCAGGAAAGCCAATGCAACAAGCTTCTCGACAAGGCTGAGCAGTGCACCATCTTCCATTCTGGAGCCAGAAAGCAATGCTTAAAATGAAGACAAGAGCACCCCCTAAAATGAACTGTAGACATTCTCAGGGACAAGGAGAAGCTGAGCTCCTCCTGAGCTCCTCCTCTGACAAGAACGGCCAAGTTCAGTGGAAAAGCCAGCATGACAAGGGCACCCAGCAGAACAGCCCAGGAAAACCAAGGCATCTAGCAGCTTCTCCAAATAGTATCCCTAACAGTGTACCAACAACATCTGTTCTGCTTTCTATTTGGCTGGCAACAATCCCCAGGTAGACCTCCCACACCAGTACCACACTAGTTCAATTCAGCTGGGTGTAACAAGTTGACCACCTGTTAGAAATCCACTACAGGAGGTATGCATTTGTTTGATTTTTTTGTCTTGAGGTCTGGCCCACAGTGGGATTATCTGTCTCTCCCACAGTTGCAAGGTATCTTATCTTCCATACTGGCTCCTTCTGAATCAGCCCTGTCAGACTGCCTATAATATTTCTGTCTAATTCAGCTGCCTACAACACTGGCACACCCAACTTCATAAAAACAAAACCAAACCAACCAACCAAACAACAACCAAAAAACAGTTCTGGACATAAAAGATCAGATAAACATTAACCCAGTTTTAAAGTGGGACCTGAACACTATTCATTAATAGGCAAATCAAGTAGACAAAACAAATCTACAAACCAATATCAGAGTTGAACTTAGCCTTTGAACAGAGGGACTTCATAGATATTCACAGAATGTTCCATCTGACAACAGAACATGTATGCTTCTCAGCAGCACACACGACTTTCTCCAAAATAGACCACATACAACCCGTAAGTATGCTTAAGTGCAAAAGAACTGACATTATCCTATACATAGTATTAGATATAGTGCAATGAAACTAGAAATCAGTGGCAAAAAAACCCACAGAAATTATGCATGCAGGAGATGGGGAGATAGCTCAGTGGTATAAGCACCTGCCTGGCAGATGTAAGGTCCTGAGTTCAATCACTGGTACTGAAAAAAGAAAAGAAAAATCTTTGTGGTCTCAATAATTTCTAGGGCTGGGGATATGGCTCAGCTATATAGCACCTGTCTGGCAAGTGTGAGTTCCTGAGTTCAATTCCCAGTACCAAAAAAAGCAACAATTGATTATATTTTTTAAAAAAAGAAATTATGCATACACATGGAAATTAAACAATATCCTCTTTAGTAATCAGGAAAGTACTAAGACAGTTCCTAGTATCAAATAACAATGTTAGTACAGCATATCAGAATCTATGGGACACAATGAGAGCAATCCTAAGGGGGAAGTTTATAGCTGTGAATACCCATATCAGAAAAATAGAACAAGTACAAATAAGTAACTTAATGATATACCTCAAGTTCTTAGAAAAACAAGAACAATCCAAACCTGAAGCAAATACAAGGAAAGGAATTGTTAGTAACTCCTTTGAGAACTTGTAGTTTAGTATAATGGGGAATTCTTAAATAGATTCCTAGCTATACATAAACTCCAAACATTTAACCAAAAAGATATAAATATCCTGACAATCGAATATAGTATCAGAAAATGATAATGAAATAGAAATAAAAATAAAAACTACCAATTAAAAAAAAATAAAAACAGGTCCTGATAGATATATTCCCAAGTTGTAAAAAAAAAAAAAAAATTTCATAAAGATCTAATGCAGGCAAATCTCTTTAATGAACATAGACACAATTGTTCATAATAAGATATTGGCAAATGGCATGCAACAAATCATGAAAAAGATACAGATCATAACCAAGTAGGATTAATCCCAGCTAATGCAGGGATGGTTTAAATATATGCAAATTTTTTAAAAGACATTTATTCAGTGTCATGATCAGACTATTACATTTAGCAATCAATAGCATGGGTGCAAAAAAAGGTCTACATTAAAATCCTTTGTTGGAATGCTTTACAATTTCCACAGGACAGAAACTAAAATAACCTGTCATACAATTAGTCACAAATAGTCCTTGAGTCATTTGCCCATACGCATGAGTATTGTCTAAAATATGTCTTCTAGGCTGGGGAGATGGCTCAGTAGAATAAGCGCTTCCCTGGCAAGCTCAAGGGCGTGAGTTCAATCCCTGGTTCCACAAAAAATATAAATAAATAAATAAAATAAATAAATAAAAATAAAACATGCCTTCTTTGTAGCAGCTAGACCCTGGCACCACTGTGCTTGGCTGCATCCACAAATCTGTTGTAACCTGTAGCTTCCCTCTCACTTTTCTGGTTCTCCTCTCCTGCTAAGCTTTGTTTTCTGAAAGTGTTAAAACCCTTCTTCCACTGCCATTGCTACTGCTGCTGCTGGAGCCACCAAAGCCACCTTGATTTCATGGTAAAATATTGGCCTCCACCACCATAGGGCCCAGAGCTCCTGCCTCCAAAGTTTCCTCCCTTCATGGGTCCAAAAATTGAAGACTGACTGTTGTAACTGCCAAATTCATTATAGCTTCCACCACCTCCATAAACGCTTCTACTACCACTGCCAGAGCTGCCTCTGCCTCCTCTGTTGTTATAGCTGTCATAGCTACCACCCCCTCCATAGTTACTGTCCTGGTTTCCATAACCCTGTGCACCACTTCCATAGCCTCTGCTTCATCCAGAGTAATCAGGGTCACCTCCTCCAGAATCACCATCACTACCAAATTCATTGTAGCCATCTCCACTGCCATCATATCCACACGTACCACGGCTGCCACCAAAGCCACCTTGACCATTGAAGTTTCCTCTGTAACCTAAACTGTCATTGCCGCCAAAACCACCTCCATGACCACCACCAAAATTTCCAGACCTCTTTGGCTAGATGAAGCACTAGCCATCTCCTGCTTCGACAGGGCTTTCCTCACTTCACAGTTGTGGCCATTCACAGTGTGGTATTTTTGAATGACAATCTTATCTACAGAATCATGGTCATCAAAGGTTACAAAAGCAAAGCCCCTCTTTTTTCCACTGCCTTGGTCAGTCATAATTCCAATCACTTCAATTTTTCCATACTGTTCAAAAAATCTCTTAGGTGATGTTCTTCAGTATCTTCTTTAATGCCATCAAAAAAGATCTTCACTGTTAAGTGGGCACCTGGTCTTTGAGACTCTTCTCTTGAAACAGCTCTCTTTGGTTCCACAGATCTTCAGTCCACTTTGTGTGGCCTTGCATTCTTGGCTGCATCCACCTCCTCCACAGTGGTATAAGTGACAAACCTAAAGCCCCCAGAACACTTGGTGTTCGGGTCTCATTACCACGCAGTCTGTGAGTGTTACCTATTGCTCAAAAATGGCTCCTCAGACTCTCATCAGTTGTTTCAAAGCTCAGCCCTCTGATGAAGAACTTCCATAGCTGTTCAGGCTCCTTGGGAGACTCTGACTTAAACATGACAGTAGTCAGAAGAGAGACCAGAGATGCTTTCTCCCCAGTGTCCACCACCAGAAAGAACATATGCAAATTAATGGAATATATCATATAAAAGAAACCAACCACAAAAAATCAAAAGATTATCTCAATTGACAAAAAAAAAAAAAAGCCACTGACAAAAAAACAAATGGCTATGTATGATAAAGAACCCTGAAGAAAATGGGTACTCAAGGATCTTTCTCAATCTGAAATAAGTCAATTATGACAAACCAACAGCCAACATTATATTAAATGGGGAAAAACTGAAAGCTCCCCTAAAACAAGGAACAAAACAAGTCAGTTATCACCATTACTTTTCAATACAACTTTCAAAACATTAGGGAGAGCAATCAGGCAAGAACAACAAACAACGACAACAATAAACAAAAGGGATATGCATAGGCAAGGAAGAAGTCAAGTTATCATTATTTGCAGGTGACATGATCCTCTACAAAGAAAACCTAAAATACTCCACCAAAAGATTCCTAGTATTAAAAATCAAACTCAGTGGTGTGGCAGGAAATAAAGTCAACACACAAAAATCAACAGTGTTTCTGTATATCAACTGTAAACTCACCAAGAAAGAAGTTAGGGAAACAGTATGTTTCATAATAACATCAAGAAAAATTACTTAGGAATTAACCTAACCAAAGAAGTAAACGACCTCTACATTGAAAACTACACAAAAAGGAGATCAGAGAGGAAAAATAATGCTTGATCCTGGATGGGAAGACCAATATAGTCAAAACAGCGAAACTCCCAATAAATGCTAAGTAGATTTAAGACAATCCAAACCAAATTACAAGAGCACTCCTCACAGTACTAGAGAATATGATCCTAAAATTTATATGGAATCAGAAGACACCTAAAATAGCAAAAGCATTCCTAGGCAACAAGAACAAGGCAGAATGAATGAAAATTCTGTATTTCAAAGTATGGTAATTAAAAAACAAAAACAGAGACAAACAAAAACCCAGCAGGGTATTGGCAGAGATGAGGCTCAATGGAACAGAACAGAGTTTGCAGAAACAATTACAAGTACATTCAACCACTTAATCTTTGACAAAGAGTCCAAAAATCTGTTAGAGGAAAAAGCCTCTTTAACAAAGGGTGCACTGAAAAATACAGAACATTAAAACTAGACCTGTATCTCTTACTAATGAATAAAATACTTAAATATTAAAATAAAAACAATTTGTTGGAAGAAAAAAATAGGTAAAACTCTTAAAGACAGAAGTATTAAAAAGGAATTTCTGACCAAAACCCCAAATGCACAAGAAATAACACCAAGTCAATAAACGGGATCTTGTCAACAAAGGAAATAACCAATTGACAGACAACCTACAGAATGGTAAAAAACTTTTTGCCAGCTAGTCTTCAGACAGAGGACTCATATCTAGAATATAAAGAATTCAACAAAATTAGCCCACCTCAATAAAAGACTCAATCAATAAATGAGCTACTGAAATGAACAGAAACATCTCAAAAGAATCGGGAAATTAGACAGTGCTGGAATTGGGGGAAATGAAACCCTTCAACATTGTTGGAAATGGAAAGCAATACAACTACTATGGAAATCAGAACGGAGACTCCTTAAAAAACTAAAACAATAAATTCCATCCAACACAGCTACTCCCTTCTAGATACCTTCATAAAAGAGTTAAAGATATCATATTACAGTGATACATGCACACCAATGTTAACATCAAAACAATTCATAATAGCTAAATCTTGGAAGTGGGCTACATGTCCATTGATGGATAAATGGATAAAGAAGATATGGTATTTATACACAATGGATTGCTACTCTGCCTTAAAGAATAAACTTGAGTGATTTGTAGGAAAAAGGATGCACCTTGAGACTATAGTGTTAAATGAAATAAATTGTACACAAGTTTCAATGGTGCCTCTTACATCATAAACTCAAAATATAAATAACAGCAAAATAAATGATAATGGAAAATATTAAGGTAAGTCTTTTATACATGGCATGGAGATCAAGAGATGGGGAAGGCAGAGAGGAAAGGCAAAAGGGATTCAAAAGGATGTGTTGTGTAATGCATCTATTCCACACAAGAAATGTGATTATTATGAACTAAAAACATGTCCTAATAAAATTTTTAAAAAATAAATAAGAGCAACCATGGTTGGTTGGTTTTCAATCAGAACAAATGGTCTTTTTGTTTGGGGCTGCCATTGATATTTCCAACCATGACAACTGTAAATGAGTGCAGTTACCATTGATCCCTAAGTATTACTAGTTCATCTTTGCTACAGAAGCCTAACTCATCTGCCTCCACCTCCCAAACCAGCCAACTGCACCCTGTTTAACATAAGGGTGCTGCCTACTGAAGCACATGTACCCTGCTTTACATTCTGGGGTAAGAAAATTAAATCAGAGAAAAATTACCAGAGGGCTTTATCAATTATATCATTATTTAGCATATCTTTATAAAAGTTAAATTCTGGCATTTGCTGTCAACTCTGCTGAAATATCTCTTTGAGGTTTTATGAGTACTATTAGATTAGCTAATGGCACATATCAGTGTTTATTCCTTATTGCTCCATTATTGAAAGACAATTTTTTGACTATTTTTTTATAACATAAAAAAAAGAACTAACTTACTGGGGGTAATAATCAAGTAATTTATAAGTATATAAAGTAAAACCTGAAACTAATTTTCAAGTGTATAAGACAAAATCTGAAAATGCCTGCTTACTTCATTTTCACAAGTATAGCCAGGCCACAGCTTGGTATGAGACAAAGCAATGTCTATAACAATTGATAATAGACTACATATAATCACTGAATCCTTGAAATGATGCTAGTATGAGTATGAGACTGAGTTTAATTTCATGTGATTTTAATTAACTCAATTTTAAAAACTACATAAATAACCATAAGCTGCGAATCCTACTTCTATCCATTACCAACTGTGTGAAATCAGGCATTTATTTAATACTTGTATGCCTCAGTTCTCCCGTCTTTAGTATAACAGTACTATTCATCTCATAAGACGGGAAGTATAGATTTTTTTGTTTGTTTGTTTTTTGAAGGGGAAGTATAGATTTAAATATAGAATCTATGTAAGGCTTTTAGAAGCCCCTGAAACATGAGATTCTTTCCTAAATTCAGTAGGATATACACACACATTGATAAATCTATGTGACATTTTATGTTAAAGACTGGATCACACTATGGACATTACTCTGAAAATTAATATTCAACTACCAATGTACTATAGACTCCTAGATCAAAACACTCAAGTATTTATCAAAAATTGATCATGTATCCAGTAGCATACTAGGTTATCTGAACACCATACTAAAGAAGTTAGTCCTGATTCTAATTGGTAAGACAATAAATATATTAGGTTGTGGTAAGCAATAGAAGGAAATGCTACTATTGATTGATGCCAGGAGACAGAGCAGGTTCTCTGAGGTAACAATTTCATTTCATTATTATGTAATCCATGGTTTGCTTGTTATACTTTTAATGAATATATATGATAGCTAAGATTATTGTACTACTAATTTCTATTAGATTACTGAAAGGAAGAGTTAATGTTTAATTGTTGGATTAATCTTATATCTGGTAATCTGAGAAACTGTTGAAGACAACAATATGTAATATAACAACTACTGTTAATTTCCTATCATCTTGTTTCAAAATTCTGTATGGTTTTTATTGTCTTGTCTTTGTCTTGTTATTTTGTTTTTTCTCTTTAATATAAAAAATGAATAATGATGTCCATTAAAAAATTCATGTTGAGACTTAATCTCTAAACTAAAAGATCGGGCCAGCCAAATAACTCAGTGGATTAAAGTGCCTGCAAGCAGGCACAGGGGCCAGGGGTTCGATCCCCTGGCCTGCAGTGCCAGCCTCACCCCTGGGGCATGCTGAGACATGGATTGAGACTGGGCATGGTGGCACGCACCTGTAATCCCAGTACTTGGGAGGCTGTAAACAGGAGAATCACTAAAAGTCCGATCTAATAGTGAGGGCCTGAATACCCTGTAGACCCTTCCCTAAAAACAAAAACAAAAACAAATATTTTAAAGGTGGGAGGACACTGGGTTATTAGAGTTCTGCTTTCATGGATTGGTTTAGTGCCTTAAGTATAGACTAGAGGGTTTAGATGGGTCGCCTTTGCTATTTCATTCCCTTCTACTCTGGCTCAAGGTACCATCTAGGAAGAACAAACTTGGCTTAACCAAGACACTTAACCTTGACGCTGAATGCCTTGCCTTCAAAGCTATGTGAAATAAAATTCTTTCCTTTATAAATTATCCAATCTCAGCCAGGCATAGTGGCATACACCTGTCATCCCAGCATACGGGAAGCTGAGCCAGGAAGATTGTTGTGATTCAATGTAAATCCATTCTGACTCCTACAAAAGTGGTCAAAAACTGATTCTGGGTGAGAACCAAATCAAATTTTCCCATACAGTTCAATTACATAAAATTAATCTGTCCTGAGACATGCTTTTTAAAGGACAAATATATGAATCAAAGTAAAGAGCAGTACAGTATGAAGACAGAGAATGCTAAGAGAACACTAACCTTGCTTGAAGAGAATTTTGGTGTACAGGACAGAGGGTGGGTAAGTGGGGGAGATTACTGTTTGTTTTTCTTTGGCACTGAAAAATCTTGCAGAAATAATAGACCACATTACCGTTCATTATATTCAGTACTCTGTCCCTTACAGTTATGCTGGGGGTGCTTCACAGAGAGATCCTGGCACGCATTCCATTTTTCCATAATGGATTTCATGCTAATCTCCTCTCACCTTGTGTCTCAGTTACTCTTCTCTCCTTGCTGGGACAAACACCTGACACCCAAAATGAAGGAAGCAAAGGCTTATTTATCTCACAATTACTGGAGGTTTCAGTTCACACTCAGCTGGCTCCAAGGAATAGTGTGGCACAGGGTAGAAAGCATCCATTCATGGCGGCAGCAAACAGCAAGAGCAAAGTGGAGGAGTAATGGCAACAGAGAGGAAGTCTGTCTGTCTCTCTTATGCTACACTCTTTGCCTTAGGCTGGGGAAGTATACACAGCCATAATCCCAGCAGTACTAAGACAAATAATCCCAGCCTTAGATCGCCCATAATCCCAGTGGATCATGACTTAATCAGAAACTCTAGAAGTCCCTGCCCCATGACTGCATGAGGCCTTGGGGAGACAACTAGACACAAACCATAACATTCCGCCCCTGGACCCCCAAAATTTCATGCATATACCTTTGTGCAAAAGACATTTTAGTCCATCTCTGAGCATTGCCAAATTCCCAACAGTTTCAGCATTGCAGAAAAGTCCAAGTTCCAAGTTTCCTCCAAGATCTAAGGCAAACTCTTAGCTATGAGCCCATGTACAAAAGTAAACACTTCCAACATTCAGTGGCACAAAACAAACATTACCATTCCAAAAGGTATACACAGCAGGATACCAAGCATTGGGACCAACACAGGTCCAAAATCCAGCAGGGCAGACATCAAGTTGTGTAGGTCCTTGTGGAACATCCAAAGTAATCTGTGGCAAATTATGAGCTCCATGTGGCTCTGCCCCTATGGCACTTGTGGTAGCTCCCACGGCTTCTCTCTTAGGCCAGCTTTGCTACCTTCTTGCAGTGTCCCTTAGATGATCCACATTCCTGGCTTTTCCAAACTTCTGAGGTTTTCAGTGAATAAGCTTCTCACATCTTTACATACTGCCCTCTCAGGGGCACACTGCCTGGCTTCCCAGGCTTTCTTCTGAAATTGAGGTAGAAGCCTTCTTAACCTCAGAACTCCTGCATTCTGAATGTGCCTAAAACCAGCACCATGTGGATGATGCTGAGGTCTGCTGCCAGCTGGATCAGTAGCCAGGCTTCCTTCTCTCTTGGCTATAGGGGTTGAGTTGCCTGGATTGATGAACACTCTGACCTTGATTCCAAGGAAGAAATTCTCCATACTAGCACTATTTTAGAACCTGGTGTGGCCGCTGCAGGCATTCTGGAACATGGGGCTCAGGGGCTTTTTCCTCAAGACAAAGTCTCTTATCTTTGCAGTTCTAAGGCTGCAAAGGGTGGAGACCTGCCACCTTCTGTGATGCCTTCAGGCCATCCTTTTGATTCTCTGGGGTTCCTTCTCAGCAGTGGAGATGCTCTCAGCTCCATCTTTGCATCCATAGCTTTCCTGGTGCTTTCTCTCTGGCCAAGATCATGACATTTTAAATCATCCTGCTGTACTCTTTGCTCTTGATTCTCAACATAAATCTGACTAAAAGCCCCCAATAACAACCATGCCATAGCCCCAATATTTTGCTGCTTTGAAATATCTTTTGAAGATTAATCAGTCCACCATGCTTAATCTTAGTCTTAGGCAAAGTCACCGGGCACGAACAAAATCCAGACAGACTTTCAGCCAAGCCATAGCACAAATCATTCAGAGTTCAACAACCAATGCAGTCCTTCCCAGCAGAAATCTCCCCAGCCTGGACTTTATAGACAGGCTTCCTGACAGTCTTCTGGTCTGAGCTCTGACCAGAATCTCCCCTACAGAACAGCCAAAGTTGTTCCAGCTCTTCACAAGTAGATGACCTCTTCAAATATTTCCTATCTCTTCCCTTAAGCCATTCCCAAAACTTGTAATCCACATGGTCAGGTTTAGCCACAGCAACAATCCCACCCACTCCTGTGGTACCAAATTCTGTCTCAGTTACTCTTCTCTTGTTGCTGGGACAAATATCTGACACCCAAAATGAAGGAAGCAAAGGTTTATTTAGCTCACAATTACTGGAGGTTTCAGTCCATACTCAGCTGGCTCCAAGGCAGAGAGGCCAGGGCAGAGAGCATCCATCCATGGTAGCAGCAAAGAGCAAGAGCAAAATGGAGGAGTATGGCAACAGAGAGAAAGTCTGTCTCTCTTTCTTATGGTACATTCAGGCTGTCTGCCCCAGGTTGGGGGAAGTATACACACTCGGAATCTCAGCAGTACTACGACCCATAATCCCAGTCTTGGATCACCCATAATCCTAGTGGATCATGACTTAATAATAAACTCTAGAAGTCCTGGCCCCATGAGTGCATGAGACTTTGGGGGGACAACTAGACACAAACCATAACACTTTTCCTTTGAGGAATGATTCTCAACAAGTGCCTTTTGCTGCTCAGTCTGTAGTTCAGCAAGTTCTTCTATCATCAGCTCTTTTGAAAGGTCCATTGTCTGCACCACTGATGTCCAGACCCATACCACCCCATGCATCAGACCTTTCAAATTCACATTCAGTTACATGTTCTCTCCAAAGTTTCCTCCAGGCTGACTTTAAGGTCCAGTATGTGGCACCTTCCTAGGCTTTGGCAATGAGCTAGATACAGTAGAGGACACTGAAATATTTGTTCTAAAACTCTTTTGGAGTCAAGGACATCTCTTTGGTGACATGAAAAGACCTGGTAAAGAATGCCTTTGTATATTACCTTTTAAAGTTGTAGATCACTTGCTGGTCCATGGGGTTGCAGAAGAGGTGTCATGTCAGGAAACAGGAACATGACCTTAATGAAGTCATATTCTGAATGCATATCATCCACCAAGGCTGGAGGGTGTACTAGGATGTTGTCTATCAGAAGAAGGCACCTTTCAGGAGGTCTGTGCTGTCAGAAAGATGAAGTGGTACCTTGGTTCACAAAATAATCCTTTCCACATTTCTGACCATAACTGAAATGGATGAAAACCACATCAAATTTTGTCATAAGGTCAACACTGAATGCAACTGTTAAATTTTATTTGCTTCTTGTCCAATTCAATTTGTGAGCAGAATAATGGAAAGAATTAAGTTCACGAACTGAGGTACCACTGTATTTCTTAAGGGTTGGTGTGAATACCTCATGCAGCCATTTCATGAACAACTGCCTTGTGACCCAAGCTTTCTGCATGGCCCTCTCCATCACACAGTCTAGCCTTGTTCACACTCTATTCACTGAATGAACCAGTAGTGGCTGAATCTTGAGATTGGTTCTTGTATTACATACAGCAAAAGGGTCAAGCTGTCCTTCATGATTATGTCCTCCAACAGTGCCTTTTTCTTCTGTGTGAACAGGTTCTGTTCTGAATCAAATTCCTGAAAAGCCCTGTTTCATCACAAATGAACAATTCTTGAGTGACATATACTTCTGGCTTCATGACTTCCTTGAAATCTTTCTTGCAGATGTTTGCAATGACCTTGCCAGACCTGGAAGCCTCACCTTGTCTTATCATACTGGATGCCATTTTTCTTGCAGAATTTATCAAATCACCCTCTACTGGCTTTAAATTCATCATTGTGGCAGGTGTAGAGCGTTTTTCTCCTGGTAATCAATGCAATTTGCTGACTTTTCAAAGGGTATAGCTTTACTGCCAAATGTTTCTCATTCAGCCACACTAACAAGTATTTTCCACCTCTTCCAGCACTTGAGTCCTCTGCTTAGTTATCATGGTTACTCTTTTTGTGATATCAACTCCTTTGGTGGCATCTTTATTGTTCAAAACTTCTCCATCTTATAGTCCAAGGTCAGATTAGGCACATGAATACCATACTCATGTTTTTCTATAATTTCCTTCTTTAATTCAATGGCTAGTTTCTTCAAAACCTTCTTACCATTATTCCTCTGCACATTTTTGTCACTTTCATTACTGCTCTGCACATTCTGGTTACCTTTATTAGCATTCTGCATGTTCTTGTTGCCTTCATTATCACTCTTCACTTTCTTTTTATCACTGCCACTCTGCACTTTCCTTGGAACCATGATGGATTGAATAATATATATAGTACTCTCTGTGCTAAAAAAACATACGAAAAAGCTTCACAGTAAGTGCATACAGGTCTGTCTGTGACCACAGTCTCAACCAGCAGAAAGCACAACCACTGCCAGAGAGGGAAAATGACCATGTTAGTGTTCCTGTGGAAAGATGGGAGTGGTCATGTTTGTCAATAGGTGTGGAGTTCACAAATGGAAGCAAAATTTTGGCAAATATTTCCATTTGTGAACTCAACTGTTCATGAACAGAAGTGTTTGTGAATCTTGCTCATGAACCAAGATATTACTGTATCTGTACAGACACTATAAATAGTTTAACATGTAATTTAAACAGAGATTAATTAAGAATCAAATTGATCATGTTATTACTTTACATACTAGTATATTTTCTATTCTACTTATATATTCTGTTGAATACATGTATAGTCAAGAGCCAAAATAAAAATCCCATGAATTGTCTTTAAATACCATTATTTATAGTGGTTAAATATTCTAAAAGAAAAGACAATTGCTTGACAGTACAACTTTGCAAAATATTCCCTAATAATTAATTCAGCTAAGAATATCTCCTTTGGTTTTATGAAGACTAGAAATTCAAGTCTAAGAACACTCAGGTATATTACAACTCTAACCTTATTAGATATTTTTAGTACACAAAACAGTGAGTACAGAGCTAGTACACTGTTGTGAGGAAAACCATAGGGGTTACTGATATACCACTACCATTTTCTAGGTGTTTGATCTTTTTGAACTGTGAATTTCCTGTATGGATTCAGTGGAGGACACTGAAATGTTTCTTCTAAAACAAATTATGTAAAGATGAGGTTAATAAAGCTAGTTCTACAGAGTGTGCAATTAAAGGCATTGATCCAATGCATTGGATTAACTTTATAAAGTTACTAGTGCACAGAAAACAGTAAATCTTAGGCATCACTGGCTTTTATTTTCCTGGAACTTTGATTATGTTTGCAGCAATAATGTATATGTGAACTCCCGGTGAAAGTGGTTTCATATTTTTATTGCTATACTTTTCTGTCCTCTAAATACTCTACACTCAATTCATTTATCCTATTGATAACTCTCTGGTACTTGTTTGCCATAGGGAGTTCTCGACCACGTATTTGCCTTTATGGTATGTATGCAGCTTAAGATATACACCTCAAAAATATTAAAATGTGAATTTGTTTCAAACAGCTTTCAAGTTCCAGAAGCTCAATTTACTCATTTGGTCCATTTACTCAGAAGAATATTCTTTCCTTTAGATGTAACAAATACCAGAAATAATTCTTTTCCCCTGAGTAATAGAAGTTTTAGAAAATCTTTAGAGATTTACCCTTAAAGTAAAAATGATCCACTGTCTCGATCTCAAAAAGTTTACAATTAGCATTTAATTTTTTTTTAAATGTACAATTACCATTTCTGTATCAGGACTTGGCAAAATACTAAATATTTTAACTTATTTGAGTTAACTAAAATGAGGTATAATTCTTTCTATGAACATGGAATTCATATACTGTTAGGTACACAGTCACTAAGCAACAGTGTTCATAGCTCCTGCTTCCGCTAGGCTTAGTAGTGTTCCAGGAAAAAACCAAAAACCAAAACCAAAAAAACCTCACAATGGTGAACAGATAAATAGCTCTTCATCATATGCAGAAGAGGATTCAGATAGACCAAATTGGCTGTAGTAGTAAAAGGCCTTCAACAATTCTTTACTAAGGAGGATAATGTATATAAGAATGCATTATACATAAAATTGCAGAATATGATTTGTACAGAGTATATTATAATTTGTTTTCATTCTAGAGAATGAGCTCAGTGATTTCCTAGGTAGCTTTCTGATGTCTTTATCCTAAAGTTAAAGACCCCTCAACAGTATTGTTTATTTCAGCTAACAGAACTAACATAATCTTATTTTACTATGAAAGACAGTTATTCCTCAATAGGCAAAGCTAGGA
The DNA here is from genome assembly GCF_000260255.1 of Octodon degus. Lineage (NCBI taxonomy): Eukaryota > Metazoa > Chordata > Mammalia > Rodentia > Octodontidae > Octodon > Octodon degus. The sequence goes on along the minus strand of NW_004524691.1, from coordinate 4,907,450 downwards.
CAGCAGTACCTCTTTCAGAATCCTGGCTTCTCGAGGTTTATTTCTCACTGTGTTTTACTTAAAATATTGTTACTTTAAATTACAATTCAGCAGATTTGCATTGAGTGACCTGTGAAAAATATGTCAAACTAGGTATTTTTGAAATGTGAAAGCTTCATTTGACTCTGACACCCACAAAATACCTTTTTATTAGTCAAAGAATCATCTAGCATTTTTTATTAATAACTTTGTCTGTCTTTAGATTGGGTTCTGGGAATATGCTAATTACATTCTCTGACACATACCACTCTCCCTTTCCCCCAAATAACTAACTGTGCATGTTCTGACAATATTAAATTCCCTAAAAGCCAGGTGTGAAAGCACACGCCTATAATCCCAGCACTAACTAGGGAGGCAGAGGCAGGAGGATCATAAATCCTTAACATCTCAGCTCCTGGTAATGGAATACTTACTTGAACTAGCAAAGAATAAAAGAAAGCAAAGGACTTTAAAAGAAGGCCCTCTTAATTTTACCTCAACATTTTTTGTATTTATTATATTGGTAATAGCAAACTTTCAATAGGAGCAGTGGGCAGTGTACAGTATCTTTTTTTCCTGGCATTTGTAAGCATATTCATGCTGGATACTTTCATCCCCACGTATGAAGAACGCTTTCCTATTCCAATCACTGAAATGAGAAAAGGCCCAAGGACAAAGGGTGATGAGAAATGTTGATTTACTATGCCAAGCTTTTGAATATCAATTGTGACTTACTGCAGCGCCAAGATACTAAAAAGATAGATGGCAAAGAGGTAAAAGGATTAATTGCTTATAAAGTACAAATGAAGGGGCTGGTGAGATGGCTCAGTGGTCTAAAGCACCTACTTGGAACAAGCTTGGCAAAACGCAGGGACCGCAGTTCGATACCCAGCACCACATGCCAGCCAGCCCCGCCCCCAGGTGGGCTGAGCTGGCCAGAAACACACACACACACACACACACACACACACACACACACACAAATAAATGTTAAAAAAATAAATAAAAAATTTTGTGTGTGTGTACTCAGAAAAATGAGAGGGTTTTTTCAATGTCAATCTTTATTTTTCTTTAAGACATACACAGAAGTATATATTTCCATAATATTAATAGATCAGGTTTGGAAATTGATTTTAGTTTCATATTTGGATTCTATAAGCCATCCTTCACATTTAAACTTAGAGATAAAATGTATAAGGAAGCCTTGTTTTAGTCTAAAAAGTATCATGGAATGCATGATACTTATATTTTTCCACTGAGAGCTCAATTTCTTTTTTTTTTTTTCAAAATTTTGAGAGCTCAATTTCTAAAAGAAATTCTTAACTGGAGTAAAAAGAAGACCTTTAGAAAACAAACAACATTATATCTTTTAAAAATTTTGTCATTCACTAATGTAGTTTCAAAATAAATAGGATATGAAATTTCTATATTCTTTTCTGGTACCGTTCTTACAAAAAGCACTGTAATTCACGATTTTATACTGTCATATGAATTTATTGTCATAAAAGACAACAATAAATTCAATTTACTTTGCAGCCAAGATTTTTTCATATTTTCTTAATGCCTGTAAAAAACTTATTTTTGCCCTTAAAATTAAAATTGATAAGTAATTATTTGATTTATATATATATTTTTTCATTAACTTATTATTTTATTATTATTATTATTATTTTAAGGCCACCAAGATATGCAATTACATATGTGAGTCGGGGTTATATAAGAGAAATAACATATACTCTGCATAATTTCTTTTCATAAATGATTCCTATTTTCCTACTGTCTGCTCCAAACGCTTTATTTTCAAGTGCTACCACGTACAGTGCAATTTTTCTTTATGATTTCTCAATGGTAGATAATACAATTATTCTTTTTGGCATAGTAAATATGATCTAAATGGTAGTCTTTGTCTAGCTAAGTTAAAAAAGTAGCAAAGTTAACAAGCTATCGCTAAACTAAGTGACTGTGTTGGATTTTTATATATTGTAAACCAACATATTACAAATGCTCAGACAAAAAGAAGAATACTTTTACATTGAATTAGGACTAATCAGTGGGAAGTGATTCACAGATAAAAAAAAAATAAACTGAATCACTAGACTATATAATACCAAGACTATGGAGAGAGGCTGGACCATTTTTATCATAAGAAAATAAACACAGGACAGTTGGAGCTCAATGTCCAATTCATATATTAGTTCTATGACTTGGCTCTTCCCCTTCTAGGTATCTTCCCAAAAGAGTTAAAGATATCATATTATAGGGACATAAACATACTCATGTTAATAGCAGCACAATTCAGAATATCTGAATTTTAGGGGGCCGGGGAGATAGCTCAGCAGAATATCTGAATTTTGGAAGTGACCTATCTGCTTATCTTTCAACAAAAGAATCACTAAAGAAAATATGGTATTCTAAACAATGGAGTACTAGTCTGCCATAAGAAGGATAAACTTGAGTCATTTTTAGGAAAATGGATGTAGCCTGGACCATAATATTAAGCAAAATCATACACACAAGCTTAAATATCACATGAATTCTCTTAAATGAGAAACGCAAAATATAAATAAAGCGCAAAGAAAAGACACATAATAAGAAATTGAGAGACAGGCCTTTTGCAAGGGAAGGGGACCAATAGATGGAGGGAGAGAAAGGGAAGAAAGGGGAAAAGGATAAAAAATTAAGATTTCTTATATACATATAACAACCTCCTACAAGTAATGTAATCATTATATAATGCAAGCATGTATCAATAAAAATAAAAATAAGAAAAAGTCAAGGAAAGAAAAAGTTGCTAAAGGATAACTCCAAAGCAATAAGTGTTGTATTTCATTCACTGAAAATGGAATAGAATTGCTTAGTTATTTCTTTTACCTTAGAATAGTACTAGAAATCACAGCAAAACAAAATTGGTCCAATACATATCTTCCCACAGTATAAGCTGACTTAAATGCCTATATGTATATACACATACATGCTTACAGATGAAAAGCCCTATAAACCATCCCATACCTAATCTAGAGTCATATAAAATTAATGAGCTATGCATGAAGCAGTTTCCATATCAACTCCATAAGACAAGCTTAAAAAACAGAGCATTCGATTACCAGTATTAACCACCTATATATCCAACATAAACCCATGTGCTCTGTATTATTTATTCTTTATTACAAATTTCTTTAGGAGACTAATATCAACAGACTTTACAAAACCACGTACTTTGCAATCACTAAGGAAGTTCTAGGGCCGGAGAGATGGCTCAGTAATAAATAAGTGCTTGCCTGGCAAGCACAAGGATCTGAGTTCAATCCTGAGTTCCGCAAAAAAAAAAAAAAAAAGAAGAAGTTCTGTATTTATATAGTGATTATAATTATATTTTTCAGTAACTCAACACACTATGATAATTTTAAGTATTAGATTATCAGTACTTTATTGGTGTAATCATTTTTCCATTATCTTTAAAAAATGTGAAGTGGTGATGTTTTAAAATATTTGCAGATAATTAAATACAACATAAATTCAACAACAGAAAACATTCTGGCCACAGATAAAAGTTCTCTCTTGCATTTATTTATATTTTTTATTCATTTTAATGAGAAAAAAGATAAAATAACAATGAAACAGTTTCAAAACAGGTTAATGGGACAATTACAATGATTAATACATTGCCTATTGTTTTCATAGTAGTTATTCAGAGGAAAAGATGTAGACATATCTTGTCTAAACAATACTAGTACAAATCTTTCTTCTCAATGAATGAACTAAGAGAAAACAACTGTATATCTATCCTATCTTGTGTGTGTATGTATATATATATATATATATATATATATATATATTCATTACTGAACAGTCCTTTATTTATATCCCCCTTTTTTGTTTCGTTTTGTCAGAGATGGGTATTCTATTGCTGTTAGAGAAGCTGTATTTGAAAAGCCTTTAAAGGACCTTTTCATAATTAATGCCAGTCCAAATATTGTAGGTACTTGAATTCAACAAAATAATCCAATTTGAGACATAAAAGAACCTCTGCTATGACAACCTGTAACTAAGTGGTATCTCAAATTTTCTGGTGAAGGAGATTATGGGGCCACAGAAGAAAGTGATCGATGATGGAGAGTGTGCCTAAGGAGAGTCACATGGAGAGAAAACACTCTCTCAGGCTTTCACAGAGAGCAAATTGGTCAAGCAATGGCCGTGACTCATCCACATGGCTGGCACTGTCAAAAGATCTACAAACTGATGTACATGGTTCCAGGGTAAATCCTGAAGGGATTTGACTGAATTTATCAGATACCAAAAGTTACATTTTTAGTTATATAGGTCTTGCTTTAACTTGGTCTTAACCATCCAGCAGAAAAGTGTAACCACGAGGTATAAAAAGTAAAGTCATATTAATATGCTGAGCTGTAGAAAGCTCAAGTCCATAATTTCGGATAATTGCCAGTTTGTGCTGGTAACTCACTACTACTACAGGTTGTTGGCCTCTCCTGCATTTAAAACCCCTAAAGGTATTATTTTAAATCTCATTTCAGATGTTGTGTTACTCTATTAGTAGTAAGATTAAGCAGTATGAATTATCTTTAGATCCCACTTGGTTACCATTTTCTTTTGGAGGTATCTGAAAAACTTATATTAGAAGTGAAGGAGGCTGAGCTTTTTGGGAAAAAATAGAGATGAAGGGTTGTCTCAGTCAGCTCAGGCTAACAAACCAACATGCCCAGAATACTGTGCAGCATACAGAATAGGATTTTATTTTTTATAATTCTGGAGTATAGAAGTCCAAGACCAAGGTGTCAGCATGGTCAGTTTCTAGGAAGGGGCATGTGATAGCTAATAGATCATTATAAGCATAGAGTCTCAAAGTGGAGGAGGGTGTGGGAAAGCAAACTCTTAGGTGTCTTCTATAAGAGCAGTAACCTTATGACTGCCAAGCCCTCACAACTGTATATAAAGCTAATTATGTCCCAAAGCCTCCATTTCCAAATACCATTATCTTAGGGATTAGGGCTTCAACGTATGGTTTGGCAGGGACATAATGTAATCCACAGCAAACAGATGACAGAGACATGTGTGTGGATTGTGGTTCTTACCTTTCCCTAGATCTTGCTCAAAACCTTTTCTCCAACCTCCTAGAACTCCAGGGTGCTGCTTTCCTTTTTCTTCTCCAGAGTTAAGTCCATTTTGGTTAGGTGCTAGCATTGCCTTCTTCAAGCTAATTTGTTTTAACTAGTACCCTCCCGACCCCAGGAAAGAGATAAACTAGATGGACCAAAAAATGTCCTTCACCAGCCCTAAGAGTTTCTCAAGTGGAATATTCCCAAAAGCAAATTATACATGATAGTATCCACCTTTAAAATTAAACACCATTATTAAACTTGCTATTTCATAATTATATAAGATACAAATGTATTAATGTCATTTTGCTGTTATTTAATTACTACCTTTGTACTATATTAATCATAGACAGTAGGCACTCAAGAACAAACACTTCTTTCTGCACCCTGTCTGCTTTCATTATATTCTGCTTTGCTGTGGCTAAATAGCTCTTTGATGACACTTTCCCTGGGACTATAAACTTGGTAGTAAATACACCTTTTAACTAATTACCTTCTAGCTGCATAACTATGTGAGTACTGCTCTAGGTACAACTAAGCAGATCTGAATTTTCATGCATAGCCTTAAAAGACATCTAGATATTCAAATACACAGACATAAAAACATGATATGAATATAGGCTTTGGACTCAAGACTGCCTAAATCTTCGTACTGCTTCTACCATGTGGGGAAGTATGTGACTGGTGAAGATATGGAAACTGCTTAAACCTCAAGAGTTTTCTATAAGCATATATGTCTATTTTTTAAAGCATGTGTGTCTTAGGTAGGGGGAAATGTAGCTCTTAACATCTTGCTCAAAGAATTCTTGTTTGGAATTATGACTTATTTGCATTAGTCTTTCAGCGAATAAATCTATCATGTAAAAAAAGAGGTAAGAAAGCTGCATTTACTTTACCACAAAACTTTCAAAAAACAAATAATATTCCTAGTCAGGATAACTCAGATATATCCTCAGATTTTGGCCATGTTAAGAATAAATCTTTTATGTTTTCCCTTTTGTTCACTTGGTATCAACTAAGAGGTCCCCACATGCATGGTCAGTGAAGAATTTTTTATTTTTATTTTTATTTTTTTTTTTGTGACAGAAAGCTGAAAGAAGAGTTTTAGCACTCGATAAAAGCAATGAAGATCAGTACGAATCCTCCAATCCAGCCTTTTCTTCGGTGGTTTGAAACTTTACTCTCATTAATAGTAAAGGAGCCAAAGTAAAGCCTAGCTTGAAAAGAAAATTCTTCCTAATTTTGGCAGAAATTAAGACTTAAGAATATTGAAAAAATAGCAACAGCTTCCTTTTCCTACCATGCTCCATTCCAGTAATCATTACTAGTTTAATGTTTGTAGTTTCCTTTCTTTTCCATAAAACCAAGTAGTAAGTATGAAAGAAAATTGGTGCATCAACACAATTTTTATGGTGTAAAGGAAATCAGAGAGATTTTTTTTAAAAGCTCTTTTATTTTTTTCCCATTCTGGTGAGCATGATACTTATCTCTTTCCACTCTAAAGTTGATAAGCTGATTCATTTCACAACAAAGACTATAAACCCTATACTTCTGCAATTGAACTTGATTGCTCAGATGGATTCTAAAACCAATGTTTCCAACTTTTAAACTTCCACCACACTGCCTATCTTCACCCCATAAACAAGGAACAGTAACTTGGCCATAGTTGAGGGTCTTAGTTTCTTCATTATGGTGGTACTAACCATATACCACAGAGTCAAGCAAAAATATCACTACAAGACTCACATTACAGTGGTTTAAATTCATCAGTTTACTAAAAAGCTTTATTAAAATGTCCCTCTTGTTCAAACTTTATAATGAGAATGAATTAGGTGGTGGAGGACTTGTTTTACTAGCAAACTAAGACATATCAAATAAATAATGATTACATAAAATTTCAAAATAAATATGTAAAATTACCAAGTTAATCTTGTTTTAATTAAAAGTGTTAGAAATTCATATACACTGTACTTTTCCTATTTAAATGTATTTATTAAATATATTTATTAATAACCTGGTAATACTGATCTCATACTAAATACTAATATTTAAAAAGCTAAATATTAATCTCAATATCCTAGAAGGAAAAGGTGATGTCCACAAAGTTAAAAGATGTAACACAACTTTTTAAAAATGCTTTTTATAAGGCATATAATTTAAATGCTTTCTAAAACATAATACCTTAGAAATGTGTACACTCAATACCTTGTAATATGCTCTAAATCTAATGGGACATAAATGCATTTCATCAGAGATGAAATCCTTCAATGACTGCTAAAATGAGAATCAAAAAATTATTATAATCTAGTAGTTTGGCTAGCAGCAAGCATTAATCAGAAGTCATAATAAATCCACATGCTTCTTTAGACAGCACATTAGTCAAACAGTTTTCTATGATAATGACATTGACTAATGATCTCTAAGTTAGAAGGGTCAATCATAAACTCATCAAATGCTTCATTTAATTTCTTAATTTGGACAAACACAATTTGTTTATGGGAAAGATATCAGGTGTTCGTGAATGAATAATGGCTATGAAACCAAACTCCATTAATCAGCTCATGATTACAAATGACTTAGAGATTGTTTATTCTAATTTCATTCATTTAGGTCAACAAAGAAAACACGAGCAAATGAAACCATTTGGAAAAAATGGCACACTTATATCTCCATATTTAATAAGGCAATGATAAATACTCTTTCAATAACTATATCAAAAGGACTTTATTACTTAGGTTAGTACCATTCCTTTTCACATCTGAGTTGTTAATACATATGACTTATAATAAAACCAGGTGAGGAAAAACAAAACAACAGTATACTCTTCAGTGGTCACCAAAGTTACACTTACTTTATGAGTTCTTTTTGATTCTTCAGGTAGACAAAAGTCACTCCTGTGTTTCCTCTGCATGTTTTAACACTGTACTTGTCAATTACTTAAACAAAATGGATGAATGGCTCATTGCACTGTGCTATATTTGTTTGCATAGCTCTCTCCTGCACTAGACTGTGAGCACCAATGGACAGGATTTGTGTCTTAGGAATCTTTGTACTATATAAGGCGTAATCCAATTTATTTTTGTTCAAATAAATTCTAAGAGAAAGTACTGTCATGTATAAATTGTGACTAATTATGTAACTTCAGTTATAGTAAAATAGTGTGCTCTTCTATATTATTTTGAAAATACCTGCTAACAGTCACCTAAGAAGCTAATTTCACTGTAATTACTTAAAGATAATCTCTTTTATCTTTGCCTGCTTCTCCTTTTTTTAAAAAACTACAGCCAATAAATGACCCTAACAGATACACTGGACTAACCCAGATTGCTCACTATGCAGCAGCCATTAATTCTTATGCTGGATACGCTGAATTTGCTCCTCCAAATCTACCCATTTTTCTCTTCCACCCTGACCTGGCAGATGAATTTCATTGAATGGATCAAATCTGTTGCCTTGCCTTTGAGCTATTGTTTGGGTTTGGCCAATGGAAGACACTCAAGGCTGACAGATTATACGCAAGCAGAAAGACATGTTAGGGATTATTTTCTGCTCTAGATGTTCTCCTAAAGCCTCATGTGGACACTGGTGGGGCTTTTCAGAGGTGGCAGGACCTAGGGTGTGTGATGTTCAGATTAAGTGTGTGATGCTATGATTAAGAATGTGTAATTAGTAAATGTGTCCATGGATTGGTTGACAGATCTGGGTGTGGATAATGGGAAGGCTCACATGTGTTGTAGGTGTACCACTCAAAGAGTGACAACCTGGAAGGGCAGGATGCTGCTACATTACTACTTTGCTGTCTTCTGCCTTCCACGAATGGTTTGTTCTCTGTGATGCCAGTGTATTAGGCCACCCTGCCTTGGAGCCACCTGACTATAAACTGGAACCTCTACAAATTGGAGCTCTCATAAACCTTTCCTCATGTAACTCTCAGTACTGGATATTTTGTCTCAGCAACAAGAAAAGTAACTAAGACACTAACTTCTCTACAGAGCACTCAATTGCTAATGGAAGAGGTCTTTTTCCACCTTCTGCAATGTTCTATAGCAATTTTCTTCCTTTTCCACTTCCAAGCCTAGCTCTTGAGCGGCTCAGAACATTGGCAGTTCATCTTAAACTGGTCCAAACCTTTATTAATAGCCCCTTTGTTAAATTCTTTCAGAGTATGCCACATTATTTTCTCCTGTCACCTGAGCTGTACATTTTTTACCTCCCACATCCCCTCTCCTTTGTCCTAAGGTCTGGGCCACAATCTATAATCTATAATCTGTTATCTTAATATTGGTTTACCTATGTTGTTCTGACATGCTAATCCCTCTTACTACTACATCTTGTGACCTCTAAACTGTTTTAGTCATTTCCACCATAAGTATTTATATTTTTGACTTGCTATAGCGAACCTTAATCAGCCCAGGTGATGGCTTGATGGACAAAGTTTTTGGTATCTATTCCTGATTTCTTATATGGTTGCTATACTTCAACTCTGAGGCCTACTGAGTTTTAGATTTCTCAACTAGAGAAAATGGAAAATTTTAATAGCATTAAATAAAATTTCTAATAAGCAGAAGTTAATTATCAATAAACTACTCCAGAGGCTGGTGAGATGGCTCGGTGGTCTAAAGCACCTACTTAGAACAAGCTTAGCAAAGCACAGGGACCGCGGTTCAATCCCCCAGCACCACATGCCAGCCAGCCCCGCCCCCTGGTGGGCTGAGCTGGCCACACACACACACACACACACACACACACACACACAAATAAAAAGAATAAGAATTAAAAAAAAAATAAACTACTCCATAAAGAAAGCTATTACATACCAACGAGACATCTGTGTGCCCATGTTTACTTCAGCATTATTCAAAATAACCAAGAGGTGGACATAGCCTAAGTATCTACCAACTGAATGGTGCATAAGGAATATGTGGTCTATAAGCTTGGTGGAACACTAGTAAGCCATATAAATCACGAAGTCTTGTCACTGACAACAACACAGATGGAGCTGGAGGTTATTACATTAAGTCAAATAAGATAGGCACAGAAAGACTATGTGATCTCACTTACATGTGGAATATAAAAAACTTTAACAGAAGTAGAGAACAGAATGGTAGTTACAAGAGGCTTGGGAAGAGAAAGTAGGAATGCATGGGAAAAGGTTGGTTAAGGGCACTAAGGTCTAGTTAGGAGGAGAAGTTAGCTGCTGTTGCACAGTAAGATGACTGTGGATAATGATAATGTACTATATAATTTAAAAGGTTAGAAGGATTATGAAAGTTTTCACTATAGAAAATAATGAATATTTGAGGAGACAAAAGTTTCACCTGATTTAAAATCATAAAAAAGGGGCCAGGGAGATGGCTCAGTAGGTTAAGTGTTTCCCTGGCAAGTACAAGGGCCCGAGTTCAATCCCTGGTTCCGCAAAAAAAAAATAAATAAATAAATAAATAAATAAAATCATAAAAACCCACACAGTATGCCATAAATATTTATGATTTTATGTATTTATATATATCAGTTAAAATAAGTTTAAATCTTTTAAAATTGAATTTCAGATAAATACTAATTTACCTTTTAAATATTTTTAATAACAAAAATACTATTAATGAACCCATTAATGAACTCTTTTACTTAAAAATAATTAACGTTTCTCAGTTATACAACACTTTCTAATGATTGCTTTAGTCCCAAACACACTATAAGAAAGGCATAGCCCATCTATCTGTACTGAGGAAGAAAGTTTTATGATTTAAATCTGAAGCTAATTGATTAAGTTTCCAATATATCAATCTCTTAATTTGAGCTGATAGTTTCCAAGTGTGTACTATTAGCTCATAGTCTTCAAAGTCTTCTTTAAAAAATATCAAAACATTCCAGAAATAGGAAAGTAAAGGTATGTCACAAAGAATTTCCTATTCTCTTGGCATCATAGTTGCATATTTAACAAGGCTTTTGTATTCATGTTAAAATCACAATGTACAGGTATTAGTAAAAATGTATGTATGGTGTCATTTGTATCTTTGTTTGCTCATGATTTTTCTTTAATGATTCAACAAGCAGCATCTCCTTTTTAGCACATACAGTCCTGCTTCTTTTTCTTTAAAGTCTGCAAAGCATTTTGCTCCATTTTCAAGTCTTCTTAAACAATACTGCTCAACTTCCTCCACCTTTTCCTGACAACGAAGAGCATCGTTATGAGCATCAAAACATCAAGGAGAGCTTGGAATGCAAAACGAGAACATCTTTAAAGGGATTCTATAGAGATCAACTGAGATTTCTTATCTGCTATTTATAGTTTGCTTATACCTTCCTTGGCATGAATTATGAGGCCAAACTTTTTAGTAATTTCTACTTCTATTGTTTTAAGTTTACTATAACCTACGTGCTAGAGGTTTAAGACCCCATATCAAATGTAAGCAAGTCATCAAAATCAGTGAAGAATGAATTATCTAACAAATACTGCTAGAAGTGATTAGCTTTTTAGAGGAAAAACATGTCTCAAGCATTCATATTAAATTTCAAGAAAATTCAAGAGTACAGGATATAATACTTCTAAAAATGTAAGTACAGTGACAAAGGGAAATGGTGAATATATATTTAAGAACTGAGTCAGAAAGAATTCATGTTGAAAGGAATTTGGCCTGACCTGTGTCTTTAGCTCTTGAGAATTCAGAGTAACAGAAGTATATATTACTTACAGTAGACCTACGAAATCAACTTGTTATTTATGCTAGTGAGGTGACTTGCTGTGGGGACAGTCTACTCAATGGTACTAGTCAGAAGGTTGGCCATATCAAAGAAACCAACCATTTGTTTAGAGAGCTGGGGTTGTGGCCCATGTGCTATCAGGCCAGCCTCTAGGAAAACTGTAAGGCTGGAGAGTGATTTCAATCACATAGGCAGTGAATTAATTACTCATGCCTACTTAATGAACTTTTGATGAAACCTCTGGTCTAGACATTGACACTCTGGTGACTTCCCAGACTAGAATATACCATGCTTCTTATCATACACTGATTCTAGATGTGTGTTGGAGCTTGAGGACTAAGCTTCTTTTATACTTCCCCAGGACCATCATGTCTCTTCCTTCCGGTGGTCTAATTCATATTCTTTCCCTATGTGAAAACTGTCATAATCAAAATGGAGTCTCTAGCAAAATAAAGCTCAAAGACGATGAAGGGATAGTATTCATACCCAATTCACTTCAAACAAGAACCATCACAAGAGACTGCACAAAAAGCACTGAAATTTGTGCCAGGAATACTTTTCTGAGAGCATCTGCCCATCAACTGCTTGTTAAACCCTTGGCTGTACCATCCTTATTATTGATCCTTGTAGCCAACAAACAACATATATAAAATCCTCATTTTACCTTTTTAAAAAAACGTTACCTTTAAAAATATTCCTTTCCACTGTGTATGGTGGTGTTTGCCTATAATCCTAGTTACCTATGATGCTGAGGCAGGATGGTTAAAGTTCCAACAAGCCTGAGTAACCTACTGAAGTCATGTCTCAAAATAAAAATTTTGTCAGAGTTGGGGATGTACCTCAATGGAAGTGCAATTTGTCTAGCTTTCTTGGGCCCTGGATTCAATCCCCAGTAATGGAAAAAACAAAGAACAAAATCAACCCGGTCTTTGTTTCCCTGACTATGGCTATGATCTTGTCATCACATATATATTCCAGACTGTAATCTTGTATTTATTTCTAAAGAAAGTAATTCTGTGAGATCCACTGCTTCTGTTGTTATTTAGGCTGATGACTGCAATAACTATCATTATAAGAATAATCACATGTAGTGGTTCTGTCAGCTTTTCTGGTGAAGTTTCATCAAAGGCAGTTTTGGAAACTGCCAATCTTGCAAGTGGAATCAGAACTCTTGGGCAGACTTGGAAGTCTGGAGGACAGTGTCCCTAGGCTCACAGAATCTGGCGAACTTGGAGATTTTTAAGCTTACATGCAATGAAAGAACAATGCAAAGAACAAGACTAAATAAAAGATTAAGAAGGTTGATAAAACAAAAAATAAATAAGCCATGTGTGCTAGCACATGTCTGTAATCCCAGTACTCTGGGAAGGTAAGGCAAGAGGATCTCACAAATTTAGGTCTACGATAAGGAATTTAGTGACTGGACAAGAACTTGTTTCAAAATAAAAAATAAAAAAGGGCTGGGAGTGTAGCTCAGTGTGAAGGCCCACACATCAATTGCTAGTACCACAAGAAAAGAAATTATTTCTGTATGTTAAAATTAGCGGGCAAGATGACAACAAAGTGGTATCCTAGGAGTATCACCTAGAACCATTATATAACATATGTCAATACACCTAGACAACATAAATCCATTTTGGAAATCTCAAGCCATTTAGTAAGCTAAGAATTACATAAATATATAGCAATTAAGTCAGACAAACCTAGGTTTACTGTTCTTTATTGCATTTTGTAGGTTTTGCAGATTTTTTTTTTTGTTTGTTTGTTTGTTTGCTTTGGTATTAAGAATCGAACTCAAGAACTTGTGCTTTCCAGGCAGGCACTTATGCCGCTGAGCTATCTCCCTGATCTGATAATGCCTTTTTTTCCTTCTGTAAAATGAAGGTTTGTGGTAATCCTGTGTTAAGCAATTCTATCAGCACTATTTTTCTAACAGCATATGTTCACTTTATGTTTTTGTGCTACATTTTAATGTATCTTACAATACTTCAACTTCTTTTTATTATGTCTGTTATGGTGATTTGTGCTCATTCATCTTTGTTGCAATTGTTCTGGGGCACTGTGAACACACCCATATTAAAAAAAAAAAACAACAAAACCTAAACTTGACAGATAAGTGTGTTCTAAATGCTCACCAACCATTTCTCAATCTCTCTCTGCCTTTTCTTGAGTTTCCCTATTCCCTGAGACAGAAAAATACTGAAATTAGTAAACCAACAATGGCCACTAAGGGTTCAAGTGAAAGGAAGTATCACCATTCTCACTTTAAATAAATAAATAAATAAATAAATAAATAAATAAATAAGAGATCAAGAAACAATGAAGCTTACTGAGGAAGATATGTTGAAAGCTGACACAGGCCAAAAGTCAGGTCTTTTGCATCAAACTGTTGGCAAATGATTAACTCAAAGAAATAGTTTTGAAAGAAATTAAAAGTGCTGTGACAGTGAACATGAATACCAAGAAAACAAAAAACCTTACTATATGGAGAAAACTTTAATAATTTGGATAGAAAATCAAACCAACCATAACACTCAGCCAAAGCTAGAGCAAAGTTCTTTCTTCAATTCTCTGAAGGTTCAAAGAGGTAAGAAGCTATAGAACAAAACGTGAAGCTAGCAAAGGCTGATTCATAAAGTCTAAGAAAATAAGTCAACTCCGTAACACAAAAGTACAAGTTTATCTAGAAGCTTTTTATCTATCAAGCTATCCAAAAGACTAAGATAACTGATGAAGTTGGTTACACTAACAGATTTTCAAGGTAGACCAAACAGCCTTATATAGTACTGCAAAGAAGATGACATCTAGGGCTTTACATAACTCAAGAAGTGTTATGGCTTATGTCTGTATGTCCCCACTGAAGCTTCCTGCGATCACAGGTGGGGCTTTTTAGAGGTGGCTGGATCTAGAGTGTGTGATACCGTGACTGAGGGTATATGACTGATTGGTTTGGTATAGTTTGAGGTATGGATAATGGGAACCTGCCACCCTGTGTGTGAGTGCCACCTACTTCTACAAGCTCTGGGCCAAATAAACCTTTTCTCCTTTAACTTTGGATGTCCGGTATTTTGTCTTGGCAATAAGAAAAAGTAATTAAGGCAAGAAGTCAATGTCTGGTTTTAAAGTTTCAAAACTAAGCTGACTTCCTTTAAAAGATTTTAAAGGAAGCTGGTGACTTTAACTAAAGGCAATATTCACTTGCCATTCTGAAAAATCCTAGGGCCCTTAAGTATAAATCTACTCACATGTGCTCTATAAGTGAAACAACAAAACCAGGATAATAGCAGATCTGTTTATAACACTGTTCACTAAGTATTTTAAATCTATTGATGAGACCCATTGCTCAAGAAGAAAAAAAAATTTACCAAGCCACCCAAGAGCAATGTTGATAAAGACGCACAAGTTTAATGTTGTTTTCATGCTTGCTAAAACAATGCCCACTTTGTGGTCCATGGAGTAATTTCAATTTTTACATATTACTATTTAAGAAAAACATTTGATACTACAGCTATCAATTACAGTGATTCCTTTAATCGATCTGGGTCAAACAAATGGAAAACCTTCAGGTAAACATTTACCATTTTAGACACTATTAAAAACATCTGTGAAGGTGCCATCCAAATAGCTCAGTGGATTAAAGCACCTGCAAGAGGCTGAGGAGATGGCTCAGTAGAATAAGCGCTTCCCTGGCAAGAGCAAGGGCCCTGGTTCCACCAAAAAAAAAAAAAAAAAAAAAAGTGCCTGCAAGCAGGTGTAGGGGCAAGGGGCCTGCCAAGCCGGCCCTTTCCCCATCCCCGGGGCACACTGAAACAGCAGTTGAGACTGGGCGTGGTGGCACATGCCTGTAATCCCAGCACTTGGGAGGCTGTGAACAGGCAGATCACTATGGAGTCCAATCTAGTAGAGACCTTGAACACTCTGTAGACCCTTCCCTAAATTACAAAAAAGAGAGAATATTTGTGACTCATGGAAGTAAGTCAAAACACCATCCTTCACAAGAATTTTGAAAATGGATGTCAGCCCTTGAAGATGTAAAGATGTGGTGGAAATAGCAAGAGAAATAGAATTAGAAATGAAGCCTGAGGATACAACTGAATTGCTGCAATGTCACAAGAAAATCTGAATGAATGAGGAGTTGTTTCTTATACACAGGCATAGAAAACAGTTTCTTGAGGGGAATCTACTACTAATTAAGATCTGTGAAAATGTATGAAATGACAAAAGATTTAGAATATTATATAAGCTCATCTAATAATAAAGCATTGACAATGTTTGTGATGTTTGATTCTGATTCTGAAAGCAGTTCTGTAGAGGGGAAAATGCTGCCGAGGAGCATCAAGTACTGGAATGTCAATTGCAGCAAACTTCACTACTGTCTTATTTAAAGACACTGCCAGGTCTGGTGAGATGGCTCAGTGGTCTAAAGCACCTATCTAGAGCAGGCTTGACAAAGCACAGGGACCGCGGTTCAATCCCCCAGCACCACATGCCAACCAGCCCTGCCCTCTGGTGGGCTGAGCTGGCCACACACACACACACACACACACACACATAAATAAATAAATAAAAATTAAAAAAAAAAAAAAAAAAAGACATGGCCAGTCACTGCAACCATCACTAACCACCACTTTGATCAGTGAGCACCATCAATCCTGGTTTAAGACCCTCCACCAGCAAGAGGATAACAACTTACTGAAGGTTCCGAAGACTATTAGCAATTTCTTTTTAGCAAAAAAGCATTTTTGTGGTTTTGAGAATCTAGTGGCATTGCACAATTAAAAGATCACAGCACAGTGAAAATATTAACTTTATATGTCTTAGGAAACCAAAAAATTTCTTGTGACAATAAAGCATATAATAATATTTGCTTTATTGTGGTAACATGGAACTGAACATGCAGTGCCTCTGAAGTATGTCTATAATTTTCATAGTACAAACAACAATCAGAGAAAATGTCCCTCACAATAACATCAAAGGAATAAGCATCACATAACACCTAAATGATGAAAGTTTTATAATACTTTTGAATCCAATGAAGCTTGGCTTAATACAATAAAGACACTCTACATGCTTGGATAGTATGTTTCAGCAAACTCAGGACATCAGTTCTCCCTACATTCAATTGTAAATTTAACACAATCTCAAAAACATCAAGTGTTTTTATAGAACTACGTAATACTAAAGTTCGAAGGCAAAGATGATGCTTTTTTGACATAAAATGTATATTACTTTGCTTATTAGAAAAATATTAGGCTGGGCTTAGAATTCAGTGACACAATCGTGTGCCTGGCAAGAGTGAGGTCCTGTTTGATTCCCAGTAGAGGAAAAAGAAAGAAAGGAAGGAAGGAAGGAAGGAAGGAAGGAAGGAAGGAAGGAAGAAAGAAAGAAAGAAAGAAAGAAAGAAAGAAAGAAAGAAAGAAAGAAAAGTGCACCATGTATAAAAGAGAAATAATTTCCGATCTTATACACAGCTCTACCTCAAACACAGGTATAGGTTATTTTATAGCCACTGCAGTTTTCTTTACCTCATGTGGTCCCAAATCTATTTCTTTGATAACGCATCAGAAGAGGTTACTCACAAAATACAATGCAATAATAAATAAAATTAAGGGCCAGTAAGATAGCTCAGCATACTAAGTGCCTACTTAGGCATGAGCAGGGACTGGGATTTGATCCTTGGTACCACATGTTGTGCTGGCCCCGCCCCAAGGTGTGCTGTGTGGGCCACCAAGTCCGGGGTATGGTAATCCCAGCACTGGGGGGGCTGAAAACAGGAGGATCACTAAGAGTCCGAGCTGTGTAGTGAGACTCTGTACCAAATACAATAAAAATACTAAACACATAAATAAATAAATAAATGTGAAGAGTAACTTTTCTAAATTGAAAACATTCAACAGATGGTTGATGGACTTAATTTCTAATTTTTTAATCCTTACAAAATTGTTTGTGATAAAAAGTTAAAAACTAAGTAAAATTGTCAACATTTTTATTCAAGGAAAAAGAAGTTTAAAATTCACTAGTGTCTATTTAACAGATCCACATATTTATTGTATTGTCTAACTTGGTAAGCACGTATAACTTCACAATATTTCAGCATTTCCATGAGCTCTACTGTGAACACTTCTTACCTGAACTGATTTAGTAAAGTCTCATAGGTACAGAATAAAATCTACACTTAAATTTAGAAAAAAATGATACGCTCTGGGTAAAGGAATGTAATTTCTAAATATATGTTATCAAATTTGAATGCAATAGTTCTGAAATAAGCTATCTTTATATTCCCTCACAACAAGCAAGCAACTAAATATTCAACAGGTGGCTTGGTGTGGTGGTGCAGTTCTGTAATCTCAGCAGTTGGGAGGCCAAGGCAGGAGGATCTCTTTGAGTTTGAGGCCAGCCTGGGGTACATAAATAGTTCAAGGACAACCTGAAATAACTGATGAAACCCTGTTTCAAACACCAATCAGTTAATAAATAAATAAATAAATATTCAACAGGTGTTTCAAATTTCAAGAAATGTCTTCAGGATAGTATTTCCCAACGATTTTTAGAGTAAAATGTTTTCTACATTGACCTTTAAAAAAATCTTCACAACTACAGATTACATAACAAACTAGCTATTAGCAAATGTAAAAATATTTGACAAATTACGGGCTCAGGATAGGAGAGATTAATAAAGCAAAAAAGAATTTTATATAAGATATTAAATAAGCAAAAATAGTGTAGAAAGCACAACAAATGAAAAAGAAAGCAGTATAAATATCTGCTGTAACTTTTTTTACATTTAGAAATTTATGATATTTTGCTAACACAAAAGGTATCATACCTAAAGCAGTTTGAGTATAGTTTATATTAATTAAAGCTTTATTTCAGCTTTGTCTTCCATGAAGAAGATAAGAGTTTAAATTTTTTCAGAATGACTGCTACAAAAAATAATATTCAGATATATAAAAGAATGAAGAATATTCATAACAAAATATTTATAATGCCCAAGATATACTGAAATAGTTATTCAAAATCCACCAGGGAAATGCATTCCATTTTCAAAGGAAAAGCCAATAGCAACCAACCTACATATATGGCTTAGATGTTAAAATAACTAACATTTTGGTCTTTATTTACATTTTCAGTTTCTCACACCAGAGAGAAAATGCAATATTTTAAGTAAGTATTTCACTTAGGATGGCCTCAAGGTGTAACTATATACCTAGAAATGCCTCAAGTCTATCTTTCTTACACAGTATTTTTAAAAAATAAAACATGTTTCTTAACCATTCTTTGGCTGATAGACAATTATGTTGTTTCCAAGATTTAGCTATTACCAACTGTGCTGCTATTACACACGGTGTGCACATATCGCTGCAATATATGTAATAGATACTGTATAAAGAAATTTTTCTGGGGCTGGGGAGATGGCTCAATGGAATAAGTTCTTCCCTGGCAAGTGCAAAGGCCTGAGTTCAATCCCCGGTTCCTCAAAAAAAAAAAAAAAAAAAAAAAAAGAAATTTTTCTAAAATTTCTTTTTGAAATTGTGAAGGGAAAGGGGAACTAGGGAGGGGGAAGGAGAAAGGAAGGAAGGGAAAGTAAAGAAACAAAAAGAATGGAAACAAAGCTCTGTAAATAAGGAGGGAAAATGGGGCTGAAAAGAGGGGGAAGGGGAATAGGGTGAAAAAAGGAGTCAATATAAATCATGTAAAAGTAAATCTCCTATGATGAACATGATCATTATTATACATCTGAATTGCACCTATAAGCTTCAAAACACAGAAAAAAGTAACAATAAAAAACTTTAAAACAGCTATTATAACTATTCAATGAGACACATAAAATATAATGAAGTGAAAAATTACATTAACAGGAAAATATTTTAAAAGAACAAAATAATTTTAGAGATGAAAAATATCAAAAACTTAAATTTATGAATGAAATGACAGCGCAATGAATATGAAAAAAGTATACAAAATGAAAGCATAAGGCGCCAGGGAGATAGCTCAGTAGAATAAATGCTTGGCTGGCAAGTGCGAAGACCGGAATTCAATTCCCAGTTCCACCAAAGAAAAAAAAAAAAAAAAAAAGGAAAAAGAAAAGCATAAAGAAAAAATATTAGAGAGAAACAAGAGGAGAAAAATGAAAGAGGAATAACAAGTAAATAGGCAGAAACACATTTAGGGACCTGTGGGCAAGTACAAAAAAAATCTAAACATTTAACATATAAATGAGGAAACAGGCCACATTTGAAGAATGCATGGCAAAATATTTCCCCCATTTAAGGGTACAAATTTGAAAGTTCAATTTGAAGACTGCATAATAGTAGCGAAGTGCACAAAAGAAAAACACAAGGAAAATCATGTGTAGTTAAATCATAATCAAATTACTGAAAACTAGAGAAAATATTGAAAACTTCCCCCAAATTATATTGTATCCATTTCAATGACTGTATGTCTTATCAGAAAAAGTCAAAAGACAGTGAAAACAGCCTTTACAAGATTTATTCTACATACTACCCAACAGCTGCATCAAATACACTTTCTTCACCTGCACATGCTATCCTCATCAACACAGATGCTATCTTGGGCTGAAAACATGTCAAGATGCTTTAAATGGACTGAAGTCACATACAGCACAAGCGTCAAATTCCCTGCTCAATCAGTATGAAATAACAGGCATTTACTAGATTTAGTCTGAAATAACTAAAGGAAAAAGAAAACAAGATAAAGAACACAACCCTACGCAACAGATGAAGCCACAGACACTGTTTCAAAATATCAGGCGCCAAAATATAACAATAATGACTTGTAACAGCCAGAAGGAAAAAAGGGATGAACTCTACACTTGCAGAGAAAAAGAACCCCAGCAGAGCCTAGCAGACTTACACAGTTGAGGAACTGAACCTTTAGGGACCAGGGAAACCAAGGTTTCTAGCATTTGCAAGACTGCTAGGAAGAGCTACAAAGAAAGAAAACTCTGAGGTCTACTGAGAGTCTTTCTTAAAATGGTGACTGGCGAAGACCGCTGAGAAATTACCAGGACAGGAAAAATAAGCACCTGATCCCTAGTGACTGAAACAATGTAAATAAAACAATACATGGTATGTAAATAAATGGCACTTCAAAACTATTCAATGCTGAATGAATTTAAAAATTGTTCAACATTGAATGAATTCAAACGTTCTAAATGTCTTTTCTAAAACTAAGTTGCACAATAAATTAAAATGCCATATAATTATTTTCTAAAGTAAAAATTACAAAAACTAAGACAGACTTGGGGAAATATGCAATGGTTAAACCAACATGAAAATGTTGGTTAAGCCAACATTAAAGTCTTTATATTTCTAGGTATTTTCCTAGTAAGTTGTTTTAACTTCTATAAAATTTATTTACAAATACTTACAGTGAAGTTTGAACATGAATCTTTTGCTTTTCTAAATGATTATCTTCCAAAATATCCAACTTCAAAAAGTAGAAATATTTAACTGTATCCATATATCATGGTTTAGATCTTAAATGTTCTCCCAACTAAAGCATTAAGAAAACAAACCAAAAGGCTGTTCCTCAAAATTCATATGTGAAGGCTCGGCTCCCAGCTAATGGTGCTATTGGGAGGTTACGGAAACTCAGGAGGTGGCCCAGATGGAGGACACAGGTGACTTAGAGCCTAGCTCTTAACACTTTCCCTTTGGCTTGAACTGCTGGTGGTACAAATGGATCTAATCACTTTTACTGATCTTTTTACTAACGAAATTAATTTTTAAATGGCAGAGACGGACATACTTGTACCCAGTGGTCCAAGCACACACAGAAATTATGGTGTCATTGTGAATATGTTTTGAAACTGGCCTTTTCCCCTCATTCCCTCCTTCCCTGTCAGCCAAGTGCCATCCACTATGATGTTCTGCCTCAAATGGGCCTAGCAGCAGTTCAGCCAGTTGACGACTCATGGAAACCTCTGAGACTTAGCCAAAATAAATCTTTCCTCATTGAAATTGATTTTTTCAGTATTTTGCCACAGTAATAGAAAGCTGACTGACACGGCTTTTTAAAAATATTTTCTATATAAATTTTTTTAATTAATGACATGCATAGGTCCTATTCATTTTTCAAAGTCTTTGGCTAGTATTTTCAGAACATCTTTGGAATGACAACAACAAACAAAACAATTTGAAACATATAATGATCTTATCACCCTTTCAAAAGTAAAATGCAAAATTGAGAAATAATAGTTTAAAATATTGAGTTATAACAGGCAGAATTAATTATTTCCTAAAGAAAAGTATATAAAGTACCAAAAGTGAGGGGCTGGCCTGATAGCCCAGCAGACTAAAGCGCCTGCTTAGGCAGAGCACAGCGGCAGCCAGGGTTTGATACCTGGCTTGCAGTGCTGGCCCTGCCCAGGGGACATGCTGAGAAGGTTATTGAGACTGGATGTGGTGGTGCGCGCCTGTAATCCCAGCACTTGAGAGGCTGCAAACAGGAGGATCACTACAAGTCTGATCTATGTAGTGAGACCCTGAAACCTTGTCTTAAATACAGAAAAGAAAACCCCAAACAACAGTGAATAAACAGAAGCTACTGTCATATAAATAATTATAATTATGCAGGGGTTAACATTATTTTCAAGTCATAAAATTACTAGATGTATTTTATTTAATAAGTATTAAGTCTAAAATCCCTTTCACACAAAGCTGAAAATTACTTTTGTAAGCAATATAATATGTTATTGGCAGACCCAGTCGTAGCCCAGGTCCAGTGAGTGTGCGGAGAGTTTCCTGCTACCCTGTGCCGGCGGGACCAGTCCCAGCCCAGGCGCAGAGTGGGCCGGACCCTCTCCCAGCCCCTTGGGCCGCCCCCCCACCACTCCGCAGTGCCTCCCCCACCCCG
>NW_004524691.1:4869253-4878828 GCF_000260255.1 Octodon degus | reverse complement strand
AATGGTATTTGTAAGTAGGATCACAAGTCTGCATCTTGTACAGCAATTAACCACTAAGAAGAATATATGCAGTGTATTATTTGTTGAAACTGTACTCTTGATTTGATTTGAAACTATCTCATTGCTATCTGTTTATCAATAAAACTTTGAAAAGAAAAAAAAATTCCTGAAAATATCAAGATGTATGTGTAAGGTTTTATAGCGAGATAGTATTTGTGAAACTGGGTTAGATAAATTGAATGTATGAAATGTACTGTGTAGAAGCAAGAAAGCTAACTTGTATGCTTTGAGATGCACAGATTTTCCATCACGAAGTTTGATTAGTCCTTTCTAGTCCTTATAGCACATTACAATGTGCTATAAGTGTATAATATATGTGCTTTATTTGATTAAAAACTTTAGGACTGAATGAGATCAGTTTTCCTTCCAAAAATAAGGATGTACTTTACTTCTCTGCCTGTGTGATTCTATGTATAAATTCTAAATGCTAATTTATAATAGTCGCTGTCTACTTGATGGATTAAGAAATGCCTCACAGATTCATAAAGGAGACTTCTGAGTACTTCTGGGTGTGTCATAGAGGCATGAATGTGGGCCTTTTCATGGTACCTGACCTCTTCCTCTCTAGCATTTCTGCTCCACTTTGGCTGCCACCAAGTGCAGAATGTTCCACAACCTTTTATTATAACTTTTTGTTTTGGACGTAGCCAATCATGAGCTCAGTCTCCTGAAACTGTGAACCAAGCTATGTAAGTCTCTCCTCATAAGAGCTGTAAGTGTTGGGAATCAGATTTGTGGGACAGGAAAGCTGACTAATACAGAGGGGATATAAGCAAATACTTGCATTCTTTCCATAAATGCAAGATTAAAAGTATAATACTTAGAAATTAAGAATTTCTGTTGTAAAAAAAAGGGTTAAAAGAATGAAAACACATCACAAACTGTAAAAATATCTGCACATCACACATGTGATAAAGAACTTTACCTAGAATATAGATAAATCTTAAAACTTAGCAACTGCAAAATAAATTTAGCAACTGAAAACAAATTTTTTAATGGGCAAAGCTCTATAAGTGTCAAAGAAGCACACTGAGTGCAACCAACATTCATCCTTAAGAAAATACAGATAAAAGCCATTCAAAGGTATCTCTGCACTCACTGGACTGACCAAAACAACCCCAAACAATCAATAAACCAACAATATCCAGTAATGGCAAGGACATACAAAAACTGGATTCTTTATTCCTGTTGGGAGCATAAAATGGCTGAGCCACTTTGGAAAATAGTTTGCTGTTTTTCATAATAAGTCAAACATAAAATTATCATCCAACCAAGAAATCTGTCTTACACATTTACCCAAGAGGAAAAAAATTTATAGTTATATAAAATTCTTCTGAGAATGTTATAATGGCTTAAATCACAGTCACCTTAACTGATTGACTGTCTGATTGATTTGGCAGAACCGGGGATTGAACTCAGGCCCTTGCGCTTGCCATGGAAGCGTTTATTCCACTAAGCCATCTCCCCAGCCTCTACCCTGATTTTAATATCATTCTCAAACTGCTGAATTCACACACCAAAGTGGTATTTGGCAAACACAGAGAAATAAACTACCAATACATGCAATAACATGGATAAATTTCAAATACATTATGCTAAGTCTAAGACGCCAGGATCAAAGAGGTTCACAATATATGATTCCACTTAAATGGTAGACTGGGAAAGTCAAACTGTAGGAACCAGATTGGTGGTTCCTATGAGATAGGTACACTTACAAGGTAGATATTGTTCCACATCATAATTTTTAGTGTTGCTACTTAACTATCTGTTCTTGTCAAAACTTAAAAGTGCCACTAAAAAGGGCATTGTACTGTACATCATTATTAATTTAACAAAGACACTGTTAAAACAAATAGGCCAAGAATAGACTGAAAGAAACTATAAAGTACATGTATCATGTATATTCACAATGTATGAATGACTGTACAACCAAGAATACACAGAATTTCTTTAACAATGGATAAAACATATGAGCAAATATTTTATGTGAGCATACAGGTGAAATATATTTGCATGCAAAAATGCTCAACATCATTCATCAACACAGGAAGGCATGTTAAAGTCAACCCAAATATACACATTCAACAAAATAGCTAAAAATAAATAGAAAAATTCAACACTGCCAAGTTATATTTGGCATAGAGCAACTACATATCTACAGATTGTATGTGGAAATACAAGATGGTACTGCCTATAGGAAATACAGTTTAGTAGATTTCTATAAAGTTAAAACAATTTTTACTATGTAAGTTACACAAAACCAAACATTTCTAGTCCTACACAAACACACCCCCATTTGTCCAAGACAAATGAAAATATATGTTCAAATAGGCATGTGTTCAAATGTTCTTCTAAGTTATAGTTCATGAAAAATGTAAAATGAAAACAATCTACCTGTTTGCCAACTGTTGAATCAATAAACAAACTGGCAATACCAAGCAAGGAAATACTACTCAGCAATAAAAATGACTGGTGTTAACAATGTGGGCAAATCTGAACAACTTTGTCCCATGTGAGAGACTACAACACAAAAAGATTACATACTATATGATTCCATTTATAAAACATCCTGCAAATGACTAAACTGTAATGACATAAGGCAGATTAGTTGTTGGTATGGTCCCTCAAAATTGCGAGAGAAAATTCAAAGAAGCACAAAGGTACTTTCTGGAGTAATATAAAGATTTTTTAATCAAAAATTTGGTCTAGTTACACAACTGTGTATATATGTCACAATTCAATGAATTTTATATTAAATATTGGGGAATTTTATCATTTTAAACCTCTTCTAGACCCCTGCAGGTAGGTCCTCTTCTTAACCATACATCAATAAAAAAGACAAGTCAAAAGCAGTGTTCCAAGAATCCTAAATCTAGCGCTCTAGAAATGATGGCCAATGTCATCATCTTGATATTTTTAAAAAATAAGTATTAGCTTTTGATCAATAATCAAATCCATTATACTAGTTAGCGGGTTTTTAAAATCCAAAAATATATCACAAATATATTAACATTTGTATCTATCCACCATGTACATTTATAATAGATAAGGAGTCAAGTTACACTTTCCCAATAAGTTATGAATGAAAACCAAAACTTATTGTATGTCTTTCTATTGTCATAAATTATTGGAATATTTGCAAAACTCTTTATTAATATAGGGCTCTTTAGTTCACAGGTTTTAAATTATCTAAGGAATGCATTTTCTAATTTTATTTTGAAAACAAAATTCAAAGAATCATTTATAAACAGAAAACCTCTTGACTTTCAAGGTATGACAGGATAACTAAAAACTTAAAAAAGAGTTAACACTAAATAAACAATAAAAGGAATTTTTAGAAGAGGAAAGATTACTTGTTCCCAGCAGCTCTTTCTAAATTTAGGAGAAGATGCTTTACTCATACACAAAAAGGGACACTCTATTTAAACAGTTTTATTATTATTATTATTATGAAAGGAAAAAGAAACTCCAGGGTCTAAAAGGTAACGAGTGATCCTATTAGTTCCACCAGACTAAAATCATACAGTCTACGTATGTGGTCTTTTCAGCCACATCTGTCATGAACCATTTTTACATCACAAAATGCAAAATACTAAGCACTGATTTACTAGATGAGACTTGGGAAAGTATTCATCATTTCATTTCCCTTAAAAGCAAAAACTGGTCAAAGGACAACTGTGACAGTTTATTCTTTGCAATGTGCACATACAAATTCCATGCATTTTAGAGCCTAATTCCACTACAATTTACGCAATAAAGAGAAAATCATGATAAACACTGGAATAGTTCAAATAGAAAAACTGAATTTCAATATGATTTTCTTAAAATCTAAATTCTTTCTTGGCTAAGAAACGTAACTCACTTTAAAATGCATGAAAATGTATATACATTACTTACCATATAGTACATGCTCAATAAAAGGTGTTCATTATTTTAAATATTTCATGAATATAATGTTAATTCAGATATGTAATATAAAATGTATAGTCTAAAAAACTCTTGAATTAAGTATTCCTTTGATTTGTTTGATTTTTAAAAATTTTATTTTATTTTTTAATTTTATTGAGAAAGAAATAGCAATGAGACAGTTTCAAAACACGTTAGTAGGACAGTTATAATAATTAATAAATTGCACAGTGTTGTCTTCATAATAGTTATTCGTAGTACAAGATGTAGACATGATATCTTGTCTAAACACTGTTAGTACAAATCTTTCTTCTCATTGAACTAAGAGAAAGTAGCTGTATATACATTCCATTTCTTTGACTTATTTGAAATCCACACTTAATTACTTTTTGGTAAATTTGCTTATACAATGTCATTTTACTCTTATCCAAATAACAGACCTATATGTCCCTACAAGATGTTGGCTACCAGTCCAAAATTATTAATGATTTAAATCTGAAAAATATTAAAGGGAATTAATTCTTATAAAATTTACTTATTACCTCCACACCAGATACATTATTTACAATAACTAAACTCATCAAAAAAGATCTGTATCTTTGATACGTAAAGAAGTACCCAAATCTTATATATTTGTCAGTTTTTCAATAATGAAGCCAGGGAAAATAAATTCACAGACACTCCAGTGAACTGGCAACTTATGTAAGTGACAGAAGCCCTTCTAAATCCTCTGTTTACACTGGGGATTAGGGGAGTAGATTCTGAGTTGCACACTGAACAGTCCATGGTCAAGGGAACCTGCTCCCTGTCAGCCCGTAGGGCATAAGGACAAAGCCTGGTCCTGGTAGGAAGTGACCCATAAACATATTCCTACCCAGGATTTATACAAAGCCAGTCTGCCTCACAGAAACTCCATATGACCATTAACTGGCCTGCAAGGCCTGCCAGGAGGCCTAATTACAGGTCTACAGAGCCCAATAACAAAAGCTGAAGGGCTTTAGCCTAGGGATGATCTGCTTTATACTGACTTGAGAGAGTCCATATAGAGGACCCAAAAGAAAGAGGTTTAGCTTTAAAATTCTCCCCAGAGATCCAGCATTGTACTCAAGTCTAGAAAGCCCACATGCAACATACTTCAGCTGAGCTTAAACATACCACCCTCTCGAAATTAACATTCAACTACTGTCTGCTTAACATCTGCTCAAACATGGGAAGTTGCTGTGATATTGTTAGACTCTG
Source organism: Octodon degus (assembly GCF_000260255.1). Classification (NCBI taxonomy): domain Eukaryota; kingdom Metazoa; phylum Chordata; class Mammalia; order Rodentia; family Octodontidae; genus Octodon; species Octodon degus. The sequence goes on along the minus strand of NW_004524691.1, from coordinate 4,873,623 downwards.
ACTGATAGCTTTCTTCTTACTAAATATTATTAGTGGTAAAAATAGGCATGCAAATGTAATTGTGCAATTCATGCTAAAACAAGTTACATTTTTAAAGCAAGTTTTTAAATGACTCTCATTAGGAAAAACACAAATTGTACCCTTTTTTATTAATATAAACCCACATATCGACTGTTGAAAACTACAAGTTAATTAACATTAGTAACTTGATGTTGTATTAAAGCTGTTTGATTTTGTGTGAATTTCTGAAATTTTTAAAAACTGTGTGTAATAACAAAGTTTCAACCAATAGCCATCACTGTCAGTTAAATGTTAAAGTTTCATACATTTGTTTCTTTCTAGTATTAGTGCTGCCAAAGCAAGCACATTTGTTTCTAAAACCACTTTTCTTGTATTAATTATTGTCTCATTGATACTTGCTTCTCAATAAAATAAAATAAAAAAATAAAACCACTTTTCTTTACACACACACACACACACACACAGACACACACACACACAGACACACACACACGAATATGTGATAACTTCAATAACTTTATTAAGCCACTCTGGTGATGTCATGAAAACCAGGTCCTACAGCTTAATGTTCAATTAAGTGCTGCATGCTATTCAAAAGACTTTATTATATTATTTGGTTCTCATAAAAACTCCGTAAGTACATATTATTGTTACTATTATTATTTATCATTATCATTATCATTTAAAAATGTGCAACTGAATGACACCAGGCTTTACCAACTTGGCTATGGCTTTATCAGTAAATAGTGGACTTAAGCATGGCACATAGGCCAGCTGATTTGAGAACAAAACATTGTACAACAGTATCTTTCAAAGCTAGGACTATAGCTAGGAATGTTTGCTTAGCATGTATGAGACCCTGGAGCCTTTTGCACTAATTGCTAACAATTACTGACTACCTTGTTTGTACTATGTGTTGGTAAGTGTTTTGCAGGCATAAGCTTATTTAACTACATAACAACAATCCATTACTGATATGCTATTACAATCTCCATTTTGTGTAGATGAAGGAATTAAAGAATAGCAATGGTGCCCAAGTCCAAGAAATTAATTAGTATAGCCAGATATAAACTCAGAATACCAATACACAAGGAAAGGCCTACATGGGTGAAAATGTGACAACTACTCATTTATATGAAATAGAAGTTAATTTTTTGATCACTTGTTCTGTTGGGTGGGGGGTGCTAAGATGGAAAACTCTCTCATAATAAATCAGCCTTTTCTGAGTACAGATCAGCAATTTGAAAAGGTACTGTGCAAAGCCACTGTCACTTGTAGATCAGAGTAATGCAGAACAGCATACTATAGCCTACATAACAGCACATCAGTAAAGCAATCTCTTTTGTTAATTCTTGGAATCAGGAAGACTTAATTAATACTAGAATGGACTTAGGTAAGAACTGGAACTTTTAAGATTATATGGTGTGAGCCTTGGCTTCAGGTATTTAATGGATAACTAAGAGGATAAAACCTCATTTTAATGTCCTGCATTAGAGTTGGGGTAAAATGAGGCATTTAAAGTATATGCCTTCATGTAGTATGTATATGCATACAGCTAATCAATTTTTATGATTCTTAAACCACTTCTAACAAACAGTACCGAAATGCAAGTTCATAGTTCACTTAAGAGAAAATCATTAATGATCATAAAACATTATCCTTTCTTTTAAGGTATGAAGTTACTTATTATATAATGTTAACTCTAGCAACACTCAATGTAGGTAAGGAAAAGACATTTTTCCAGAATAAATTTTTTTTGGAGCGGGTACCAGAAATTGAACTCAGGATCTTGTGCATGCCAGATAGGAAATATACTGCTGAGCTACATCCCTGGCCCTTCCAGAATCAAATTTTAAGCCTTTATATTATAAATTTTAAAAAGTTTACTTCAGAATCAGAGACTTATCTGAAGATACACATTATTATATTATAAGGTCAGAGGTCAGTGCTATACGAAATGATAAAGACAAGGAGTAAAATGCAATCTCAGGCCTTGAGCCCACCCATAACAAGTGCAAAGGACACTAGCTCAGCTGAAATAAATGAATCAATAGTGTCAGAAGTAAACAAACAACAGCAGAAAGATATGGAGGAACTCAGAGCAGAATTAATTTCTGGAACAAAAAAAAATTCATAGCATCTGAACTTAAGAATCAAATGCATAAACATATGGAGGAAACACAATGCCCACCCAGAACAAATGCAGTGGACACTAGCTTAGCTGAAATATATGAATTAGTAGGGTCGGAAGTAAATAAGCAACTACAGAAAGGTTTAAAGGAACTCAAAGGAGAATTAGTGTCTAAACTGAAAAAAGAAATCTCTGAATTCATAGCACCTGAACTAAAGAATCAAATACAGAAACATATAGAGGAAACATAATCTGTAAAAAACTCTGCAGTAAAAGAATTAATAACTGCTTCTAAAGAAGACATTGATAAAAAAAATAGAGGAGATTGAAAAATGATGGATTCTTTGAATGAGCAATACAGGAAAGAAATAGATCGCATGAAGCAGAATCAAAGAGATGTAGATGAACTTAAAACTCCAATCACAAGCCTGCAAAACAGTTTGGGTGAAAGTGAAGATAGAGTTTCAGATCTTGAAGAGCTGGTGCAGCTAGTGAAAAGGTAAGAAAAGATCTTTTAAAAACAACCAGGATGCAGGAAAAAATAATTCATCACCTGCAAGACGATGCAAAGATGAACAACGTGAGACTAACAGGCATCAATGAGAAAGAAGGAGTCAATAAAAATGATATAAAAAGAATACGGGCATGGGCACCTGCTCGGGTCCCCCTTCTGTCCCTCTCCGACAGAAGCTTTCCTTTCCAATATAGTTTTACCCCCCCACCAAAAAAAAAGGAATATAGGCAGAAGTAATAGCAGAAAAATTCCCAAATATGAGGAAGCAATCTGGTATTCAGGTAACTGAAGCATACAGAACTCCAAATAACTTCAACCCAATTAAAAACACACTGAGACATATAATAGTCAAGATCTCAGAAATCCAATGCAAGAATATCTTACTGAAAGCCACTAGAGAAAAGAAGGAGATCACATTAAAAGGAAAACCCATCAGAATCACGGCTAACTTCTCTTCACAAACCATGCAGGCAAGAAGAGCATGGAGCAGAGTACTTCAAGTACTCTGTGAAAACAAATTCCAACCCAGACTACTATACCCTGCAAAGCTCTCTTTCAAGTTTGATGGAGAAGTGAAATACTTTCATGACAAAGAACAACTAAAGAATTTCATGATGGCAAAGCCAACCCTACACAGACTGCTGAAAGATGTTCTAGACAGGGACCAAAATGATCAGAACTCCACCAACGAGAACAGAAGATACGCACTAAACAGGACAATCAAACACAGGAGAAAAATAAGCTAAAAACAGCATTTAAATAACATGGCAAACCTAAGTCAACAGATCTCAATTATAACCATCAATGTAAATGGACTCAATTCACCAATTAAGAGAAATAGATTGGCAAAGTGGATTAGGAAACAAAACCCAACAATATGTTGTATACAAGAAATACACTTAACTCATGAAGAAACTCATAGGCTAAAAGCCAAAGGATGGAAAACAATACTACATGCCCGTGCACTTCAGAAAAAAGCAGGGATAGCAATCTTGTTCTCAGACACTCTCAACTTCAAACCAAGAATGATCAAACGAAATAAAGAAAGCCACTATATACTAGTTAGGGGGAAAATTCAAGAGGAAGAAATAACAATCATAAATATGCATGCACCAAACACAGGAGCACCCAACTACATAAGACAAACCTTAATAGACATGAAAAATCTAATATCCAATACAACAATCTTAACAGGAGACCTAACACCCTATCCCCAAAATATAGACTGACCAGACAAAAAATTAGCAAAGAAGTAGCACAACTTAACCAGAGCTTGGAACAAATAGGCTTGGTAGACATATATAGAATGTTCCACCCAACCACAGCAGAATACACATTTTTTTCAGCTGCACATGAGTCATATTCTAAAATAGACCACATACAATTATAGGTCATACTTAAGTATATGCAAGAAAATAGAAATTATCCCATGCATATTATCTGATGACAGTGCAATGAAACTGGAAATAAACAACAGAAGAAACCAGAAAAAAAACCCTACATACATGGAAATTAAACAACACCCTTCTCAGCAATCAATGGGTTACCGATGAAATAAGACATTCAACAATATCTACAATTCAATGAAAATTCATCCACAACTTATTGGAATTTATGGGATATGATGAAAGCAGTTCTCAGAGGGAAATTCATAGCTGTGAACTCACACATTAGGAAAACAGAACGGGAACAAATAAAAACCCT
>NW_004524691.1:4865655-4868839 GCF_000260255.1 Octodon degus | reverse complement strand
AAATGGACAGATTCCTACAAAGATACAAATTATCAAAACTGAATCAAGAAGATATAACAACTCTCAATAACCCAATAACAGCCATTGAAATACGGAATGTAATAAAGAGCCTGCCGACAAAGAAAAGTCCAGGTCCTGATGGATTCACAGCTGAATTCTACAAGAAATTCACAGAAGATATAATCCCTACACTCCTCAAACTCTTCAATGAAATTGAAAAGGAAAGAGTTCTCTCAAAATCATTCCTGGAGGCAAGTATTATACTGATACCAAAATAGGGAAAGACACAACTAAGAAAGAGAACTACAGGCTGATCTCCCTCTTGAACATAGATGCCAAAATCCTCAATAAAATCCTAGCAAATAGAATGCAGCAAATCATCAAGATCATACACCATGACCAGGTAGCATTCATTCCAGGGATGCAAGGATGATTCAATATTTGAAAATCTATAAATGTAATACACTGTATCAATAGAGTGAAAACTAAAAATCATATGATCATCTCAATTGATACAGAAAAGGCTTTTGACCAAGTCCAACACTCATTCATGTTCAAAGTCCTACAGAAAATTGGAATAGAAGGCCTCTACTTCAATCTGATAAAAGCCATCTATGACAACTCAATGGCTAATATAATTCTAAGTGGGGAAAACCTGAAATCTTTTACTCTCAAATCAGGTACAAGACAAGGATGTCCTCTATCAGCCCTCCTATTCAATATAGTTCTGGAATCATTAGCTACAGCCATTAGACAAGACAGAGAAATAACAGGTATAAGAATAGGTAAAGAAGAAGTGAAACTATCATAATTTGCAGATGACATGATACTTTATTTGGAAGACCCAAAAAACTCCACCAAGAAGCTACTAGAATTGATAGACAAATTCAGTAGCATAGCAGGATAGAAAGTCAATACCAAAAAGTAAATAGTATTCCTCTACACAGATAACAAACATACTGAGAGAGAAATTAGAGAATCAATATGTCTTACAACAGCCCCGTGAAAAATGAAATGCCTTGGAATTCATTTAACTAAAGAAATCAAAGATGTATGGAATAGATTAGTAGATGCAGAGACCTCTAGGAACGCACTCAGCCACGTGATCATCCACAAAGGGGCCACATGCTTACTGGAAGAAAGATAGTCTCTTTAACAAATGATGCTGGAAAATTTGGCTCTCTACATGCTGAAAACTAAAACTTGACCCAGGTCTATCACCATGCACTAAACTAAAGTCAAAATGGATTAAAGAACTGAACATTAAAACAGAAACCCTAAATCTCCGAGAAGAGAACGTAGGAGGATCTCTTGAAGACATAGGGGTAGGCAAAGAGTTCATGAACAAAAATGAAATCGCATGGGAAATACTTGAAAGAATTAACTGGGACCATCTCTTATTGAGAAGTTTTTGCACGTCAAAAGAAATTATCAACAAAGTGAAAAGACAACCCACAAACTTCGAAAAAATCTTAACTAATAAACACTCAGACAAAGGTCTACTCTCTAGAATTTATAAAGAACTAAAGAACATTAGGGCTCCTAAATTTAAAGACCCAATCCAGAAACGGGCATCTGAGATGAACACACACTTCTCAGAGGATGAAATTAAAGAAGCGAATAAATATATGAAAAAATACTCCTCATCACTAGCCATCTGTGAAATGCAAATTAAAACAACACTGAAATATCATCTCACGTCAGAATGAATGGCTATCATAAAGATATCAACCAACAACAAATGTTGGAGAGGCTGTGGGGAAAGGGGAACCCTTCTCCACTGTTGGTTTGAGTGTAGACTGGTGCAACCATTATGGAAATCAGTGTGGAGACTCCTTAGAAAACTAGGACTGGAAATCCCATTCAAGCCTGTTATCCCCCTACTGGGAATTTTCCTGGAAGAACTGAAAGTATAATATCATAGTGATATATGCGTACCTATGTTTATAGCAGCACAATTTGCTATAGCCAGATCTTGGAAACAACCAAGATGCCCTTCACATATGGAATGGTTGAAAAAGATGTGGTACTTTTATGTAATGTAGTATTACTCAGTATAAAGAATGATAAACTCAAAGCCTTCATATTTAAGTGGATGCCACTTGCAGATATTCTTATAAGTGAAATAAACCAGAATCACATCTGTAAATATTGTATTATCTCCCTAGTTCTTTAACTTAAAAAAGGAAATACATATAGAAAGTTACAACACAAATAAAAGGAAAGTGAGAACTTGAGGATTGGACAATGAGGATTGGGCAAGGAGAAAAGGTGGGAAACATGACAGGGGCAAAGCCACACATTTGTATGCATGAGATGGGTGGGGCAGTGATCCTGGGGTACATCAGCAGGTTTTTGAGACTAGTGGTTGGCTAGGGAGACTCTCACCCTGACTAACTGCATATGTTGGTGCCCGTGAGCCACGCAACTGCACTGAGGATGGCGATGTGTAATAGAGGGGTCATGCTTGGAGTGCTTGCCATTCTGGTCTTCTAAATATGTACTTCTTGTCATAACATACCATTTATTACCATAATGTCTCTCAAGTAAAGGCTTTTTTTAAAAAATGGTAATAAATTGGAAAAAAAAAAAGACACAAGAATAAGAAAAAAAAATGTCACAGGTTTGTCCTGTTACAATTCTGCATATGGTTAGATTTCTAAATTTCTTTGTAAAAATATGTTAATGCTAAGTTCAACATATCAATATTTGATGGAAAATACCTGTTCCACGATATGCCAAAGATGTTTGATATTTAGACTGTAAGGGTAAACCGAACTGCATATACTGCAGGTTAGTAATAAACTTCTCTTCTGGAGGGTTAACAACCTAAGTTAGCAGATCAAAATTGGAGAAAAGGAAGGGCTGCAAGGTCAGCCAACATTTTGGCCCTAGCCTTTCAAGGTCAGTGAAGACTCGGGACATAGAAGAACCTGTACTGTAACAACATGTAATTCAGTTGTGCTCCAAATTTTCTGATCAAGAAGATTATGGAGCCACAGAGGAATGTGATAGATATTGTAGAGTGTGCCTGGGTATAGTCACATGGAGAGAAAAAACATTTTCTCAGGCTTTCTCAGAGAGCAAACTGGTCAAGCAATGGCCGTGACTCATCATCATGGCTGACACTGACAAAGGATCTACAAAGTGTGGTACAGGGCTACAGGATAAATTCTGAGAGTAC
>NW_004524691.1:4856973-4865130 GCF_000260255.1 Octodon degus | reverse complement strand
AAGATCACTTTGTATTTATATATACAAAATAGGATAAATATACAGCTACTTTCCTTAATTCAAAGAGAAGAAAGAGGTGTACTAATAGTGTTTGGACAGGAAATCCTGTCTGCTTCTTGTACTATGGATAATCACTAAGAAGATAACAATGTACAATGTATTGATTATTGAAACTGTCCTATTAATCAGCTTTGAAACTGTAAAAAAAAAAATAAAAATAGGTAAAAAAAAACCACAATGGGAGCAAACGTGATGGAGACAAGTCCTTAGCTGAACCTATTTTTTTTCCTTTTTCCTTCTTCCTCTTTCTTTATAACAATAACATTTCATTAGCTTTCTTGTCAAATCACGATATTTGATATGTATGAAGAAAAACTTTAGCACAAACATTATAAAATCCATCATAGTAGTGCAGATATAATTTGAGACATCTAGATCATTTGATTTTTCCATAATGGCTCACTCACCAAACAATAATTGCTGGAATTTTATTTGATATTAATTACACTATTACAGGTTGTATTAAAACTGCTGGCAAATATGTAGGCATTTAAAAGTCGTTCCTGTCCTTCACAAATTCACTTTACCAAGAAAATGACCCTAACATTTATGAAATTAATTATTAGTAGTAATATAAAAGCAAATAATAACATAAATGTGTACACAGAAAAGGTCTAAAGGAATTCAAATGAGAAAGATTCTGTGTTGCAACAGTTGGGGTAATCATGTGGAGATCTAGATAGTTCTTGCTTCATCTTGGTCTTAACCATCCAGCAGACAAGTATAAAAACAAAAATATAAAAAGTAAAGCCATATTAGTATACTGAGCTGTAAAAGGCTCAAGTCAACAACTTCTGACATCGCCAGTCATGTGGATAACCCACTACTATTTTAGACTACTGACTATATTAGATTACTTTGCTGAATTCATGCACCTGCAATATATGAATGGCAATGGAATACACATCTCTGAAAAAAGTAAACAAAAAAGGGGGATATAAATGAAGGACCATTTTGTAGTGAAATATCATAGATACACAGGTACTTTCTCTTAGTTCAATGAGAAAAAGATTTGTACTAATAGTGTTTAGAGAAGATATCATGTCTGCATCTTGTACTATGAATACCTACTACAAAGACAACAATATGCAGTATATTAATTATCGTAACTGTCCTACTAAGCTGTTTTGAAACTATCTCATTGCTACTTCTTTCTCAATAAAAGTATTTTTTAAAAAAAGGAGGAACAATCATGAGTAACGATTACCAGGTAGGGAGAAAAAAACATGGGTAACTCAAATAATAATTATAGTTATGAATTACAGTGCAAAAAATAGGGTAATTCAAATAACAATTATAGTTAAGAATTAATTATACATTCTAGTAAATAAACTTGGAACAATCTGTAGATGCTGTGTAGAACCTAAACAGAGAAGAGTAGAAGTATACACAACTGACAGACATTAAATGCTTCCAAGCAAAGGAGCAGCAGTAGTATCAAAAGGTGCTTGAGAGATAACCATAAGCAATGGTGTTTACAAAAAGCAGTATAGAAATAAACATTTTCTAGTACTGTCCATATTCCAGGCTTTTTATATGTTATTGTGTTTATCTTCACAATAACTGTAGTATAGTTAGTTACTTTTGCCTCTTACAAATGGGGAAATTAGGTACAGGAGTCCCCAAACCTATGTACCTTAAAACGAGTAATTTATGTATGTGATATGATCTAGCTGATACAGCAGGGAATTATTTCATTTGTAAAACTGGTTCAGTCAATAAGGAAAATGGTTTGGTGATTTTGCAAAAAATTAAATATAAAATTATCAAATGACTTCACAATTATTCACCTAAATATGCACCTAAAAAACCTTGCACACAGTTATTCCAATGAATAGATGAGTGTGCCTACTCATGGCAACACTATTTACAGTACCCAAAAGGTAGAAACAGCCCAAATTTCCATTAATGAATAAGAAAATTATCTATCTATCTATCTATCTATCTATCTATCTATCTATCTATCTATATTACTCAGCCATAAAAAAAGGAACAAACTACCAACATGGTACAATGTGGATGTACTTCCAAAAAGACTAAATGAAAGATTCTAGTGACAACGTTAGGGACTGTCAATAGTGTTGAGGACAGCTAGTGGAACAAGGTGACCCCTCCTGTCCTACTGCTGGTACAAGACAGGGACTTACACAGTGGACATGGCTTGGCTGTACAAGTAACATTGGGTGGTGGTGGTGGTGAGGGAAACTAGCACTCCTCTACCCTGTGACCAATGGTAAAGCAACCTGAGGCCTGAAGTCAGCACTGACTTGCTTCCAGAAACAAAACCAGCCTGACATAGTCAGAACAAGGAATGGGAAATCAGCACTCCCTTGCCCTTGGGCTGGGAAGCCAGCACTCCCTCCAACTTGCCACTATCAACACAAATAGCCTTGGGCCATAATGGTAAGACAGGAGAAGAGACAGTGATGTGGAACACAGGAGACTATGCAAGGTCTGGAAGGGGTTAACTATATATAGAACTGGAAGCAAAGTCCAGAGACCAGGCTAGGCTCGCGCTCTCTCTCTCTCTCTCTCTCTCTCTCTCTCTCTCTCTCTCTCTCTCTCTCTCTCTCTCTCTCTCTCTGTGAGGGTACTACAGTAACTGGGAGAGCAATGCAGAGACAAACAGGGTCAGGAGATATGGGTAGGCCATACAGAAGGCTTTTGGCTAACAACTGTTCACAATTCCCACATCTGGAGGCCAAAATCAGCCTTACATCCAGCACTAACTTTACTTCAGGCTTTGTGGGGTTATTCCACAGTGTAAGGCTCTAACTTTGACGCTATCATGGAACTGGGACACCAGAAGAATTACAGCACATTTTTTCTTTATATGCTCCATTTTCTTGTTTCTGTCTGCTTGACGGTTGTCTGGATTTATACCAAACATTTGTGTCGTACCATTTTTTTTTTTTTTTTGGATGATTGTTTAGATTTATACCTTTATTTTTGTTTTATTCTATTTATCTTCATTCACTTCATGCTCAACTATGTCTCCCGATTTCATGATATTTTTTAGGTGGGTGAACATTTTCTCTCATTTTTTAGGTTTGCTTTCTCCTTCATTCTTTCTCTTCTGCCTTCTTTTGTTTCCCATGATCATCCTTTCTCTTCTAGCTTTGCTGGGAAATTTACTGCGGTGAATTCACAAACCAGGAAAACAGAACAAGCTCAAGTAAACAATCTAATATCAAATCTTAAACTTCTAGAAAAAGATATAGCCAAGCATAAAGCTCATACAATGGAGGAAATTATAAAGAGAAGAACAGAAATTAATGCAACTGAGACAAACAGTTAATGAATCAGACAACTGTTCTCTGAAAGAGTAAATAAAACCAATAAGCCCTTAGCCAATCTCATTTTAAAAAAAAATACTCAAATCCTTGTGACTAGGAATGAAAAGGGTGAAATCGCAACAGATCCTTCAGAAATCCTCAAGACCATCAATACCTTCTTTGATAACTTCTAAACAAAAATAAGTTTGAATGCAATTTCCAAGTTTACTCTTTTAACATTACTACAATCTAGAATATTAAATTTATTTTATTTTTTTGGGGGGGTGGAACTGGGGATTGAACTCAGATCCTTACACTTGCCAGAGAAGCACTTATTCTACTGAGCCATCTCCCTGGCCCCTAGAATATTAAATTTAAAAAGGAGATGACTTAAATAAGGAATGACAATTAGGATGGAAATAAGAAAACTATATTCTGAAGAAGCTATGCATTCTGTAATCTATTTTATAAGTTGCTTCAAAGTAATATTAAGAAATGAAAACTATAAAACAAAATTATATTAATGGAAAAAATATCTAATGGGTTAGGCAACATAAATGTTTTCCTTTAGAGTTAGTTTGTTAATATTCAAATAATGAACTGAAAGTCTTTTCAATGCAAAATTCTATTAAAGAATGAATGTATATTATGTAAATGAGAATCATATTAGCTTTATTTTATAGCACATTCATTTGAGTCAAACATGAAAAACTCAATACCAAGGAAAATTTTAATATATCATGTTTTCTGTGCAATTAAAGATGAAATGAATAAGCCCCACACACAGGATATAAGTAGTATTTGAAGTTATATTGAAGATTACAAGGATTCAAAGTCATAATTTAAAAATTATGTATCACCTATGTACATGGTAAATTCCTTGTATTAGTGATTTAGAAAAACAGTGCATCATTCATGCTGGCATGCCAATCTTTACATTTTGAATAGTTTGGGGATATGAAGAAGTAATGGAAGAGATCTTTAAACCAATAGGCACATGTGATTTTCTCAACAGACACTATCAGTTGATGGTGACATTACTTTTGAGGTTAAAACAGAATACTCAATTTTCTCCAGTTCAAAATTATCACTTTATAAATCATCAAATACTTTCAAGAAATATGTCCTACTCCTGATAACTTATTATTTCAATAAGTGACATAATTTTTAAAGAGTATATTAAGATTCACAGTATCAGTATTTAAGAAATTAAACTTTGATCTTAGACATTTTTAACAGGTAAATAAATACCTACATGAAACTGAACATGATATTAAAATCAAGGATATACCATAATAATTGTATCTTTGAGAAATAAAACCTAGAGCATTTTAAGATTAGGTGATCTGTAGAACATATAACCTGAAGTTCAGTATTACTGACAGTGACCTCACTTTCTCTAAAACTTTATCCTAAGTATCATACCTTCTATAAATCATAACAGTGGATCTCAGTCTTAAATATACCATGTGAAAGTATAAAGAAAACATATGAAGAAAATCCTATAGGTTGAGTCAAAGGATATATGGTTCCAAAAGGACAGCCGAAAAGAGACAAATTCAGGAGCTGGTGAGATGGCTCAGTGGTCTAAAGCACCTACTTAGAACAAGCTTACTTAGCAAAGCACAGGGACCGTGGTTCAATCCCCCAGCACCACATGCCAGCCAGCCCCGCCCCCTGGTGGGCTGAGCTGGTCACACACACACACACACTAAAATTAAAAAAAAGAGACAAATTCAGTAAGTTTGACTTCATCAAACAAAATTTTTAAAAATATAAACTTTATCAGTAATATATAGTATCATTCACATCTTACAAATCTGTAAAGACTAATAAAAATAGGATTTTTTTTCTTTGATTCACTTATAACTATGCTACAACAAGCTTAGTTTTCACTTTTTCATTTGACAAAAGTCAATTATCAACACTTACCAGCAGCTTCAAGAACTAGTTGTAGTCTGGCTTTGGCCTGTTCAGCTGGTGGCTAAAAATCAATCATAAAACATTTATAGGTCAGTTCTAATAAGTGCAGCTTTAAATTAATGTATTGTTACACATACAAAATTTAGAGAATTTTATCACAATCAATATTAATAACCACTTAAACCTTAACAAAATTCCATCACAGTAGTACTCCCAATCTACTCGTACCATTGTCAAATCATATTTTTCAGTAAGTATGATTTTAAAAATATGATTAAAGAATCAACAAAGTTATTTTCTTTAATGGAAGTTTGTTTTCTATACAATATTATTCCAACCAGTAATAATATAAGTAACTGCTGGTTTAACAATAAAGCTAACCCTATAATAACAACACATTCTCAAGCAATCATTTCTTTGTATATGGAAAAATGTGAGTGATTTACTAGAATTTATAATAGCAACTTTAGGTCTCTGACCTCATGTAAATCAGACCCTAAAACCAAATAGTTTTGCTTATTTGTGTGTGTGTGTGTGTGTGTGTCTTGCTCAGCCCGCCCTGTGGCAGGGTTGACATGGCGTATGGTGCCAGGGATCGAACCGCAATCCCTGCGCTTGCCTACACTTGCCTAAGCAGGCACTTTACACCGCTGAGCTGTCTCACACACCTCAAGTTTCTGCTTTTCTAAGATAATTCTAAGAAGATAGGATACAATGTAAATTATACAATGTAAATTAAAATTGTTCTCTCAATGCATCTTAATTCAGTACAGTTGAAAAGGTTGAAACTGAAGTATTTTCTACCAAAAACATCTTTCTGAGATTTTCAAATGGCTTTTATTAATGGTATCCAAACTATAATATGGATTGTATCAAGATAATGACTTTTCTGAAAGGTAGTTTCAGAAGCTAAGATAGTACTTAGCCCTGTATTTATGAAGATGCCAGCAAGAAACTAAATAACCTAAATAAACTAAACAACATAAAAATAATAACTTCAGAATTAACATGCAATATATTCGAATATTTAGCTATTTGTAAAAAATGCTTGATTTAAATAATGGAATATAGACAGAATACACTGTAGTCAGAAATTGAAGAATTTGAATGGTGCTTCCAAGAAAACTAAGAAATAACACGAGAGTGGAATGAAACAAGTGAAAAGACAGGGAGAGTCCTTTGTATCTCATAACAGAGGCTAATGAATTATAGGCCTGACCTAGCAGGTTGGTTTGGTAATTTATTGTAAGTTACCCATGATCTTCGTTTGTATATTGTCTATGGCAGCTTTTCAGCACAACTCAGTAACAAAGTATTTGTAGCAGGAACCTTATGATCAACGAAGTTTAAACTAATTATCTGAACCTTTAAAACAAAGTTTGTCAATCACTGACACAGAAGGTGAAAACTTTAAACAGAGGGGTGATATGATCTGATCTGCACTTTGATACATCGTTCTAGCAATGTATCTCAGGCTGAAGCAAAAGGAATGAGACTCTAGGCAAAGAGATCAGCTAAGTGGCAATGAAACAGGTCCAAATGAGATGAGGCAGGCCAAGCTAAGTAGGAGCAGAGAGGCTGGACATGAGGAACCACACTTTAGAAATACTTCATTAACAAAATGAAAAGATTGGATAGGAAAGATGGAAGAAGGAAACAAACAAAAAAAAAGAGTACTTGTGTTTTTAGAGGGAGAATGTATGTTAAGCATGCTTTGTAAAGTACTGAAAATATATGAGAAGTAAAAATATCACAGCCAAATACAAACAGAAGACTGTACAACCACTGGATATAAACTAACCATCATAAAATGCTTATGGGTGACAAGTAGTTACAACATGATTATACACAGGAAATGACTTTTGACATCAGTTTTAGGAAACACAGAAAGTATGAGAAATTGGTACCACTGTATCCTCCTTAAAAGAAGCAGCTGATACTCAGCTCTAAGAGACTGTTGCTATGGAATCTTATAAAATTTGTTAATTTTCAGAAGAATGTAAGACATCATGATGATAAATATTGTGCAGAACAAAGTACTTCTTGGACCTGGGTTCAATTCTGTGCCAAACAGTTTGTGACATGTGCTATCTACCCAACAAACAGTACAAACTGAAACTTTATGCCAAATTACATAGGGAGTGACAGAACAGAAGTGATATTTTGACTAGCAGCTCCAAGCAAGATAAAAATACATACTATACATATCGGAGTGTCCTTCAAAGCAGGACACTGTGAAATAAAACTCTTAGATATTTTTCTAAGATAGTTGATGGGAGGGGTTTTTGTATTTCACAAGAATTTTTTAAATTATCTATCTATCTATCTATCTATCTATCTATCTATCTATCTATCTATCTATCCACCCACCTACCCTCCCACCCATCTATCCATCCATCCATCCATCCATCCATCCATCCATCCATCCATCCATCCATTCATCCATCTGCTACAGGGTCTCACTACACAACTTATATATGTAGTGATCCTCCTGTCTCAGCCTTCCCAGGCATGTGCTACCATGCCTGTTTTTGGTAGCCAGCATGGCACATCCGGGGTTCTGGGGCTGGCATGGCATGAGGCACCATGGATGAAACCTGGGTCCTTGCTCTTGCCAGGCAGGCACTTAGAGTGCCCAACCCAAGGAGAAATTTCTTTCCCCAGCCCAAGGAAAAATTTTTTTAACAATTAAAAAATAATATAAACAAAAGTATCCAAATTTATTGGGTACCCAATGTCCTATAAAATATTAACAATGTTCTACCCCATGGAAGAGTTCATGGTAGTCACATCCATGCCCTTATTTATAACTACTATTTTAGAAAATGCAGTGACTTTTTTTTTTTTTTTTTTTTTTTTTAGGGAAGGGTTCAATTCACCTGAACAGGGTGTTCAGGGT
>NW_004524691.1:4841914-4856873 GCF_000260255.1 Octodon degus | reverse complement strand
TTCTTTCTTTTTTTTTTTTTTTTTTTTTTTGTATTTTTAGGGAAGGGTTCAATTCACCTGAACAGGGTGTTCAGGGTCTCACTACTAGATCAGACTTGCAGTGATGTGCCTGTTTACAGCCTCCCAAGAGCTGGGATTACAGGTGCAAACCATCACACCCAGTCTCAACTGCAGTATCAGCGGGTCCAGCATAGCAGGCCTGGGGATTGAACCCCTGGCCCCTGCATTATAGTGACTTTCTAAAGAAAGATTCTTGATGCAGTGGGCATGGTGGTGTACATCTGTAATTCCAGAAATCAGAGGCCAAGGTAGGAGAATCACATGAGTTCAAGGCTAGTCTGGGCTACACAGTGAGTTCAAGGCCAGACTGAAGTATACAGCAAAAGCCTGTCTCAAAAAACAAACACAGGGGGAACTACCCGCTCGGGCCCCCTCCTGGCCCTCTCTTGGACAAGAGCTTTCTTTCTCTCAATAAATATATTCTGCTCATAACCTCTGTTTGTTCCTAAAATTCATTCTTCAGTTTTAGAGAACATGAACTTATGCAGGTTAGGTCGGGAGATTGTTTTTCTCTATGTCATTTGGAGGTTCCTTGTATGGTTGGGAGGTCACCTACCCGAGACCAGTTTTTTCTCCCTGTATCATTTTGGAGTTTCCCACCGAGATCATTGGACAGAGGTATGAGTTTGCTTTTCTTTCATAAATTCTGAATTGGGACTTGCTTAGGTAACAAATTTGTTTCAAATGTTAGTATGTCTTTGCCCATTGCTCATAATTGTTCATGCTTTGCCTCATTCAGTTTTGCTTCACATAGTACTGTTAAAATTGCTTACAATTGCTTCTGTTTTGTCTCTTGTATTGTTGGTAAAATGTTGGTAAACCTTAAGTTAAAATGTGGAAATGTTACAAGTTCATGATATTTCATTAGTGGGACATTTTATAACTATTTTGCACTCGTATATGTTACATTTGAACTGGTATTCCTAAATGTGCTGGTATTCCTTGCTTGAATTGAGACAATAGTGCTAGAAAGAGTAACATTAGTAAGCCTCCTAGTGAATTTTATGTAAACTTTTGTAAATTGGGACTTTTAGCCAGCTTGGACTTAAAAAATATACATGCCTGTATATGAAACACGGGACTCCTTTTGCCAGTTAAATGACATTAGGTCGGCAACTGTTCTTAAAGACTTGGAGGACAGGTTTCACTGGGATGGACTGGTTCTGATCCCCCTCTACATGCTAGAGGGAATGTCAGGCCTGCTCTGTTTCAGTTTCCTTGCTTTGACTTTATTCCTAATTTTCCCACCTCTTTGTAGTTTGCTTTTTAGAGGCATGTAAAATTAGGAAAACTCTGACCATTTCAACTAAGTGAAGCCCTTAGAAAATGAGTGTTTATTAATGCCGAAGACAGGGAAGTCATTTTAGAAAAAGGACACATACCCCATCTCTGGGTCAGATGAGAAAAAGAGGACTATGCCCATCCAGGAGGACACATAAAAGCCATGTCCCGGCTTAGTGTTCTGGGCAGGTCTCCTTCGGGAGGCTAAACCTGAGACATGGTGGAGAGAACCGACTTCTGGGTGACACCAGAAGGAGCTATCTCCAAAAGCAGCACACTTATGGGACCAAAACACATTTAGTGTGAGGGAGGATTCAATCTTTTCTCCTAGGTCTGGTTGTCATTTAGGTCCATAAGAGATAAGTTGCAGACTTTAAAACCTTTAATGTAAAGTATTAGGTAATCTTGTCCAGGCTTTTAACTATCCCTTATAGAACTTGGACAAACAGTGGTTACTCTGCCAGCTAGTAAATGCTCTTAGAGCAGCTGCCACTCTTTGAAGCAGAGGACAGGTTTCCCCAGCTGTTCTCTGGTGAATCCCCATTGAAGCCTATGGCTGATGGAAAGTTGACCAAAGAAACTGTTGGATTCCTTTCTGGAGACATCTCTGGTTTTGTGGGCCAAAAGAAACCAAGAATGCCTGAGGGGAGAAGGCGCCAAACCCTAAGGTTCCTTGGTGGAAACTGGCCCCTGGCCACTGAAACATCTCCGCTTACCTATTGTACTTTGTCTCTCTGCTAGTAAAGTAGGACTTCTACCTGAGCTTTTTAATAGAACAAGTTAATGGCTCACTATTTCAAAAATAAGGCTGAGACAGTTTACAATATTGGTTATCAGGGAAAGTTTACATCTGTACCTTACATATTAACTATAGAGTAAGATTTTTTGCCAGCTGTATTGTCTTTACCAACATGTAAAATGTGATTGCTAGATGATAAATATGTTTCACCTGTGAACTTAAATATTAAATCTTGTTTAGCTGCTAGAAATGTTTACCTAGGTGATCAGATGGAAATCAAGTGTCTAGAGACTGGTTCAGTGCACGGGGCCAAATCTCTCCAGTCAGTGGTTCTATCTCTAAAATGATCTTTGTAGCCTGAGAAGTGCTCACTTCTGACATTTTATGCCACAGTTAATGCTTCCTTCTGTAGACATTCAGGTCACCAGACCAATTGTAACTTACACATATTCAATAAGAGTAAGTATTATTGAAGCTGTCCTAGCGATTTGATTTGAAACTGTCTCATTGCTATCTGTTTATCAATAAAATTATGGACAAAAAAAAAAGAGTAAGTAAAGAGACTGTGAGATGTTTTAGGAGATAGGAATCATGCACCAGTTCCAGGGTGGATAGGCTGGTGGGATCTTGTCTCCCTTGTCTCCAACAGGAGCATCCACTTGCTCTGGAGAGGGCTACTCAGGGACACCTGGGTGGAGGAATCAATTAGAAAATGGTAGGAATGCCCAGAAAGGTAATTTCTATTGAATTCTAAGTTATCTCACAGTCAAAGACTCTTACTCCTTTAGAGTGTGCTTCATCAGGCACGGGAGACATTTGATCCTTACATGTTAAAAAGAGACATTTAAATAAAATGAAGAGGAAAGTATCAACTGTGATGCTAGTTTATAACTCGAAAGATGATGTAAAAAGGAAAATGGTAAAAATGTTTGTCTTATGTTTAGATTTTGTTTGCATTAAAAAGGTCATTGTTATTTAAGTTTTAAAATATAAATGTGAGCAACAGGAGAACCAGGCAGTTCAGCCCTGCCCACCATTGGTGAAAGTAAGGTTTCCCCTATTTGCCTTTCTAGTCTAGAGGGTGTGGACTTCTAAAACAGCTATAATCCAGGCCTCTATAAGGCTACGCCCATTCTTAGCTGGGTTTATGCAAGCTCCTCAAGGACAATACCTTTTAAAGAAGTAAATAGGAAATTTGGAACTTCCAGAGTTCATGTGCCTTAGATGACCCTGATAAGTACATTGATGTCTTTTAGAGGATTTATTCAGACTTATACACTAGATTGGAGAGATATAATGTTAATCTTAAACCAAGCTTTGACGTCTATGAAAAGCAGGTAGCCTTATAAGCTGTTATTACATTTGGAGAGGAATATTATATTGTTATAAGGACTCAAAAGATGGACAATCAATGGAATTACCTTTTCCCACTGGAGCCCAACCAGTCAGAGCCCTGCTGCTAATAGCCAGGCAGAAAAATGGAAAAGATATTTTCTTTAAAGTGTGTAGTCTTCAAGGTCTAAGAACTAAAATCAAGCCTTCAGTTATTAAATGTTAGCTATTTATCAGGAAAAAGAGGAACACCCCTCTGATTTCTTAAAATGTTTAATAGCGGGATTGGTAAAACATACTTTGTGAGATGTTAATTCAATAGACAGACGGATTACTCTTATACATAAGTTCAGGAGCTACAAAACATAGCTTTTGCTCCAGACAACTCATTTCATACTTTGGTAAAAACTGGTCTTAAGTGTCCTATAATTGGAACTGGGAGAAAACCAGGGAGAGAAAACAAAGAGATCAAAAATGGCTGTGATTATTGTGGCCTCAAAACAGACCCTAAGTTTGATTCTCTTGGCTCCAAGTAGAGCTCAATGATGGTGTTCATCTGCTACTGCTGTCAGAAGCCAGGCCAGCATAAGAGGGACTGCCTTAAGAGGCCCACAAGCCATGCCCTGACTGCCAAGACAGCCACTAGAAGTGAGACTGCACTCTGAGGCGGAGGCCCCAGAGCTCAGACTCGGCTTCCCAGGTAGTCCCGCAGGACTGAAGGGCCCTGGGCCTGCCTGCTCCCTCTGGCCAGACTGTTACCTCTACCTGCTGTCTCCATGGAGAAGCCCTGAGTAATCATGACTAGAGGAAAACCCAGCCTATTGCTGGACATTGGCACAGGTCTCTTTGTCCTTCTCCAACCCTGACTTTCCTTCCAGTCATCGTACCTCAATAGAAACAGACTTTAGAAGATATATTGCTTTAGCTGTAAATGAGGTAATACAATATATTCAGATTGTTTACTAAACGATGGTGCTGAGACTGATGTTTTACAAATATAATATATTGTTATTCATGTGTAAGACTTAAAATATTTCACTAGATAAGACAGGTTCCCAAGGACAGATAACAACCTGTCAGCATAAAAATGTTTTTAAAAAACTGGCTTACACAGCGTCCAATAGCTTTGGGCCTATAGATAAGAGCCAGGCATTGTATTTGTGATGTAAAACTCAGAGCCACAGCGTTAAAAGGAAAAATCCATTGGCAGTGCCCCTTGCTTACCGTGGGGGCCATATCCAAAACACTGAATGGGACATTAGTTTAATATGACTAAATGCTTTGTATTTCATGATGAGTATGTAAGCCTGGTTGATTTTTAATATAACTCTGGTATTTCATGCTCATAGTTAATACATGTGTGATCTCTCTTAACTAAAGCTAGAAGGACTTACAGCAAATTGTCAAGACTCCATAAATAAAAGGGTCTAAGAGCTAGTGAGTTATGATTGCTAGATCTCAAAAAGGTTTATAAATGTACCTGTTAGCTCAAATGTTCATGCTTTGATTATATATGTTCTAATCTCTCAGATAATTTGTTATTTCTAGAAGATACCAAAACCCAGGTAATCATGCAGGTAAAATCTAAAACCAAAAGGTTATATGTTGTTCAGTGGGCCCCAGATATCTGACACAAGCTGTAAAAGTAAGAAGAGTTTTCAGGAATAAATTGGTCCCAGTTGAGGTGTTTCATAGTAAAAAGGATACAAAATGGAATTATAGATGGAAAATAAGAATGGAGATACTAGCAGCCTATAGGAAAGCAGAAATGTCCACAGCTGCTAGAGAAGGAGAAAGTGTTTGATGAAGTCAGAGGAAGTTTCAAATTGAGGTGGTCATGTGTCTTCCCTCTCAGTCTGAGAAAACCCATATTAACTGCCAATATAAGGAGAAATCCTGTTAAACTTTCAATAGATTGCTTATACAGATTTGTCAATAGTTACCCAGCCAGTGACCCACTTGCAAATGGGAAAATGCTGTTTTCCCTATGCCCGGTAATTCATGTGCTCCAAGTTAATAACGGAGTTGATAAAATATAGAAGGCTCGTTTGTTTGAGACAATATACAATGGCCATAAAAGATAAAAGAGATTAAACCTCACATTTAGGAGTTATTTGCTAATAGACCTACAAAAATTTCTAACTCATCTTTTTCATAATTATCCTGTTGTGATTATTTGACTTGTTTCTTTGGCTTTGTCTCCTCTAGACTCAAAGCTATAGGTCTACCCAAGAGAAAAATGCTTGTCATCTATCGAGGGCCTTTAGCTAAAACCTCTGAAGAATATATCTGACTGCCAGTCAACAACAACGACCTATTTCAGCGTGAAGAAGCCAGAGTGGTCTTCGCCCATATTTCCCTTCACGGCAGTTCAGGTTACTTCTTCAGAGGAGGGAATATTGCAGGCAGCCGAGTTAAATAAAAATATTATAGGCAGTCAGACAGGGTCAGGCCCTCAAAGGAGACAGCACAGAAGATGAGATGCCTTACAACTGTGGGAGGGGGGGATGCTCCTGCTGTGAACCAGACCTAAAGACCTAAAGGCCAAACAAATGCTAAACCAGTAGCACCTCAGATTGATATTCTAAATAGGTATCAATCACCTGAAAGGACACAAGTGAGTCATTAGCCCAACCCCCAACAGAAAGAGACCCTGTCCCATATGTAATCCCATTGGTTGGCCATAGTTTTGTCCCACATCCTGCCCACCTTAGCAAGTTCCCATTCTCTCTACCTTAGCCTCACATGGTTTCACACTATAAAAGTCCCTGGAAGAGACAGCTTCCCGGGGAACTATCCGCTCAGCTTGGGGCCCCCCTCCTGTCCCTCTCTTGGACAGGAGCTTTCTTTCTCTCAATAAATATATTCTGATCATAAAAAAAACAAAAAACAAAACAAAAAAAACCCCACAAAACAAAGAATAAAAGGTTACTCATGTTTACTGTCTATAATAAAATGTTAGAATATATTTGTTTTTTCCTAATTATTCCTACAATATACATGATATAATAAAGAAGGGCCCAGAATATGATTCTAAATTCTAAATGCATCTGAATATGCAGATAAGACTTAATAAATGTTAAGAAACACTGAGACAAACTCCAATTACAGGGATAAATATATTATATTCAATAGACTTTTTAAAGCAATTTGCATTTTATGAATAATTTCACTTTGCTTAGATTCTTAGCTCACACATTTTTCTTGGACAATATGCAGACTGCACTCTCAGTTTTTGCTTATCTGCAAATACCTTTTTTCACAGTGACTGGACTCTAAGTTGAACAAATATGGGATTCTTGGCTTGTAGTCTTTTTCTGTCACCTGCTCCTTGAATCTTTCCCAAGGGCTACTATATATAGTACTGTTTCTGGCCTTTCATTTGTCTTAGACAAGGGAAAGCATCACAGCAGCCTGAGTCCTGTCTGCTTATGTGCATAATATCTACCTGCTCAAAAAAAAAAAAAAAAAAAAAAAAAAAAAAAGCTCAGTTAAGTACAGGAATCTAGAGAAAGAAACCTGACTTCATTCACTGCCAAAATTCTGACTACTGTCTACAGTTGCATGTAATGAAAGGATTGAGGAGAAAGAAAAAACAATAATAACCGTTTTCTACTAATGCATTTTTAGTTACGTAGTATCACACTGTGTGCCTTATAATGAAAATACCTTTGGGGCCTGACTCCCAAAATATCTACCATTTTAGCATGGATAAAACTGAAGAATCAGTATAAATTCCATCAAAACTTGGTAAACGATATTAATGTTACTAAGAACCAGAAAACCTTATTTAATAAGCATTAAAATAATCAAATACAAATGCATAGAAAGCAATTTCTCAGAAAAATTTACATTTAAGAATACAATGCAGTCAGAACTGTGTTGTCTGAAGGAAACTTATGTAGAAAAAGAAACCATATTAAGACACAATATTCTTTCTAGGATGGGGAGATAGCCTGGCAGTCTAAGCACCTGCCTGGAAGTACAAAGACCAAAGCTCGACCCCGATAATGCATGCTGTGCCAACCAAGCAACCTGGTGCGGTGATACACACCTGTAATCTCAGGGCTGGGAAGGCAGAGACAGGAGGATCACTAAGAGTCCAAACTGTGTAGCAAGACCCTGTATTGAAAGAATAAAAAATGGAAAAAAAAAAAAAAAAGAAAAAGACAATATTCCTTAAGTAAAAATGATTAAGTAAGCCCCCAACTTACGAACATTTGACTTGCAAACTTTCACAGATACAAATGGTCCAAGATTATGAACACTTGTAGATGGTAGCAAACTGCAGAAGTAGCACATTTGTGTGCTGGACACTGGCATGGTTGGGCTGCTGTATGCGTACTGTGCAGTGGGACAGTGCACAGCAGTAAGTGCTCAGTCAGAGCCCAGAGTGTCCGGAAGCAAGAGCAGCAGTGGTGATGTGTAGGCGACTGCCAGGAAGTACTGAGCGACGTGTGTGGTATTTGTGTCAAAAGTGTGTGAAACTCATGTCAGACTTAAAATTGAATCAGACTAAGGAATGTTCTCCTGAACAGAACATTGGTAACTTAAATTGGTAACTTACGATAGTGAATAATTTGACAAAAATATAAATTTAAAGGATATAAGCATGATTCACTTAGAAATATAAATTTTGGCTATGTGTGATGGTGCACACCTGCAATCCTAGCAGTAGGGAGGCTGGAACAGGAGGATCACTAATGAGTTGAGGCCAGCCTGGGCTACATAGCGAGCTCAAGGCCAGCCTGAACTACACAGCAAGACCCTGTCTCAAAAAACAAAAAAAAACCCAAAACCAAGGAAAAACATAAATGTTAGTGTTAATATTAAAGGGGAACAAGAAATATGAAATTCTACAGTAAGTTTTAAAAGTATGAATTAAAATTAATACTATCATTATGATATGGAATAATAAAAATAAACTAGTGCAGATACTGTACAACTTTAATTCATTTAGAGAAAACTGCTTCTGATAGAAATTCTCATCATATTGCTAAATTCACTTCATTCAGGAAGTTTCTGTTTCCCCTCGTAAGTAGGTTAAGGGTTGTTGTGTATTCTTTTTATATGAGAAAAACATATGATATTCCAAACAATATAATCAAATCCTAATTTTAATTCTTGTTTTGTAAAACACTGAAAAGCCATAGTAATCTTTTGATGATAAAGAGAGGGAGCTGGTAATTTTTCTACTACTATGGATTTTCCAGAAATGTCCCATCCCATTTCTTTTTCTTTCTTTCTTTTTTTTTCCAAAGGGACTTTTTTTGGTCTTATTTTTACTATTTTCTTTTCTGGTACTGGGAATCGAACTCGGGGCCTCGCACTTGCTAGGTAGGCGCTGCACCACTGAGCCACATCCCCAGCCCCCCATCCCATTTCTTCCCTTTCCCTCCTCTCCCCTTCCCTTCCCTTCATCTGGCAATGAAGGATGATTATTTTATGCATTCATAAGCCCTGCATTTAGATTAGAGTATTCTCTTTGTTAAGAACAAAACAAAACACTCCTGAAAGTTTCTAATATTAAACTGAAAGTTAGGTCAGCCTCATTATGGCATGATTCAGTGTCTGCAATCATTCCTTTGATTTTCTTCATCTACTCTTATTTAGCCTTATACTTTGACATATTATACATCGAGACTATCAAACAACTGTTGAAACTATAAACATTTAACAGTATAATCCATGGCTTTACAGAAAGAGATACAAAGAGAACCCTATCCTTATATAAATCATCTTACACACTAAACAGTTTAACCTACTTGCTCACTCTCTGTCTGGCTCCCTGAACTCCTGGCCACCATTAAGGAAATTCTGCAAGTTGGCGTAGCGAAAAATTATTTCATCTGCTAATAATTACTTAAAAACAAGAGAATAGGAAAACTAAAAGAAAGATTGTGGCTAAACTAAAGAGAGAACTCAAATTTGAAAACAACATTTATGAAACTAAGAACATTTTACAAAATCAAAATTATGATTACATTATATAATTTTGGAATGCCATCCTCATCCTCAGAACACAATATAAAACAAATTTTATATTGTGTTCTCTTTATACAAAAGGAATATGTGGCAATCCTTTGTCTACTTACAAAAAGGAAACTGAAACCTGTTATGGTTGATTCACTGTGTCAACTTGAGAAGTTAGAAGTTTAAGTGACTCAGCAGGAGGCCAGAGTCCTCACTATGTAAACATCCTGAGCCTGTGCAAGAGGAGGGCAGGAGATGGTATGGGTGCTACCCAGCCCAAGGGTGTATAGCCTGCTGGCAATAGAAGAAAGAGAGGCTTGTTCTCCCCCTTTTTTACTCTTGATGCTTATGCTGTCTTCTGTCACCCTGGACTGTAACCTTGGACTCCTGCCCCTCACCATGCCACCCTGCTCTGGAGCCAGCTGATTATGGACTGAAACTTCCACAAACTGAGCTAAACAAATCTTTCCTTAGCTTTGAGTGTCAGTTATTTTTGTCTCAGAAACAACAGAAAAGTATCTAAGACATCTCCTGAATCAAGGGCAGAGAGCCAGAGCCAGAGCCAAATAGAGACAGAGACAGAGGCTATTTTGCTATTCTGGTTGAAGAACTGTTGGGTCCTTACAGTTTCCTAGCATCATATTCCAACATTCAAGATTTATAACCTTCACTTGCTCAAAAAACTTCATGAGGACTTCTACGTATGAGGTATCATAACTGTCTATAAGGACAATATAAATTAAGGATAAAAATATGACTATAGATTTCTGATTTCAGTGATCTTATATGAAATATATATTTATAGAAATAATGAGAATGAAGAAATTAGAATTTGCTAGATGTCTATACTATCACTGTGACAAACGTCTTCGTTATTTCTATCAAAATTTTTTCTAAAATGGCTTTCTCAGGTACAATTGAACCTCTACCAATTGCACATGTTTAAAGTATTTGACTTTTGAACTCAGAATTATTATTTTGAAATTCATCCGTGTTGTACCTATCAATAGTTTACTGCCTTTTATTGTTGAGTAGTAATCTATTATAAAAATATACATGATTTCTTTATGAATTAACTTGTCAACATTCTAATTATTTCCAGGGTTTTTTTTCCTTCCACTATCACTTAAAAGTGCTACAAACAACTGTGGCTTTAATCTATATTTCCTTATTGACTAATGGTGTTGAGCACCCTTTCATGTGCTTAATTATCCGTATTTCTTCCTTGGCAAAATGCTATTACAATTTTTTACTAAATTTTTATTGGACTGTTTTCTTGAGTTTCCAGAACTTTGTATTAAAGCAAAATTAATTTATCCCATAGAGGGCATGCAAATTTTATATACAAAATCCAACCAAATTTTTTTGTTTTGCTTTTTTCTGTTTTTCTGGTACCGGAAATCCAACTCAGGAACTTGTGCTTGCCAGGCAGGTGCTTGTATGACTAAATTATATCCTTGGATCTTAGCCAAGTTTTGATGAAGTCTTACATATTAATTTCTTGTTTTGTGATGCATTAATTTGTATCTAAGAAATCTTTGTCCAATCCCAATACACAAATATTTGTTTTATATTTACACACAGAAGTTTTATAGTTTAATAATTAACATTCAATTCTCTGAAATGCTTTCAGTTAATTTTTGTATATGTGTAAGATATGCATTGAAAATCGTTCATTTTGGTGTATGGCACGTCAATTACTTTTTTTTTCCCCTTTTGCGGTATTGGGGTTGAACTCAGGACCTTGTGCTTGCCAAGCAGGCATTTATGCTGCTGAGCTATCTCCGCAGTCCATGGCATTTCAATTGATTGAGTACAATTTTTGGAAAGGCTAGCATTACTTAATCTGCATCTATTGGCAGACAGACAGACAAATTAACTCCCTCTCTGGTTGACATCTATATGTCAATCTCAATACCAATACCACACTGTCTTTATTACTATATTAGCTCTTGAAATCAGGTAAAGTCTTCCTGCTTTTTCTAAGAGAGTTTGGTCTTTTAGCTCCCTGGCATTTCCAATTCTTCGATCACACTTTTACATTCCTTAAAACACAAATCCTCATAAGCTACAGTAGGATCATACATGGAATTCACTAAATCTACATATGAATTTGAGAGGGATGGACATCCTAACTACAGTGAATTTTGGCCTACTAGTTCTTTTCATCATTTTTACCTGTTAGTATTTTTATATCTGAACATTTAAAAACAGGGAGCTCACGGTTTAATCTTGCTTCTTTATGCAATCACTGTGACTGAGACACATATCACCACTTATCATATTTCTAGCTACATTTCATTTTAACAGTTACTATAATTCTGTCTTTTAGGATCATGGTCCAAGCTAGAAATATTACAAGTAGCTCAAAAGTAGATTTATCTTGTCTTTATATCTTGGCACTACATTTAAATAAAGACTATGGAAAGAAAAGAATCAACATGTATTCCATTCTCAATAGCAAATTTATCTTAGAATTTTGTCAAATATTTTTACTAAGCAGATTAAGGGGTTAGCAAAAGCTATTTAACAGCTATTTTCTTTACTAAAAACCAGAGAAAATGTCATTTTATAGACACATTTCATAGGTGAGGTCCAAAGAGGTGAAACTAAATCCATGGCTATAGCATCTGTGAGGGCCTATTCAAGAGCCCATATTGATTATCCAATTCTGTCATCTACTAAAGGGTGCTGCTTACACACAAGTACATAGCAATTCTTTTTATAACTTAGCTATGGTTCCAAGTGGCAGAGTTGAGAGCTATGGTGGAGAGTGCATGGTCTATAAATCCTACAATATTTATTTGGCCCTTTATTTAAAAAGTAAGTAGATTCCCTCATATAGACTACTGTTGACTCCAGATCTAACTGCAGCTGAATGAACTGTTTGCAGTTATCCTTTTAAATCTATAAGTAACTGCTAACCTTATCTTCACAAAGCAAGGTTTGAAATAAATCCATACCTTAAATTTTATTGATTCCTCACTGCTTCCAGAGTTAAGCATAAACTTATCACTTTAATTTTCAAAGCTATTGATAATATTCCCTGCTTACTGTGTCATAGTTATTTTTCAGTATGTTTGTGGTCATAGCCAACATTTCAACAATGCTTGGCCCTACAATATTTAAATGGCAATGGAATACCCATCTCTAACAAAACTAAACAAAAAAAGGGGATACAAAGGAAGGCCCATTTTGCATTTGTATATACAAAATAGTCAGGATAGATATACAGCTACTTTCTCTTAATTCTATGAGAAGAAAGATTTGTACTAACAGTATTTGGACAGGATATCAGGTCTGCATCTTGTACTATGAATAACCACTAAGAAGATAACAATATGCAATGTATTAATTATTGAAACTGTCCTATTAGAGGCTGGGAAGGTGGCTCAGTGAAATAAGTTCTTCCCTGGCAAGTGCAAGGGCCTGAGTTCAATCCCTGGTTCCGAAAAAAACAAACAAACAAACAAACAAAAAAAAAAAACCAACGAAACTGTCCTATTAATTGGTTTTGAAACTGTCTTATTCCTATCTGTTTCTCAATAAAATTAATAATAAAAAAAACCACCAATGTTTGGCTTCTCACTATTTCTCAATCATGTCTTACATTTTCCCCCTTCTGCTTTCACTCTTGCATAGTCCTTTACCTGGAACTTCTCAGTGATCCTGAATTGTAAAAATGCTAAAGTTCCACCATTCTTCTCTAACCTCACCTGATTGTCTGGTTATAGTAGTGAATATTTTTACAGCTCATGAATATTCAACATCTGTATTTAAACGCTACAGACTACTTCTCTATTCTCCAAATTAAGTACCCTCCCTTTTCCTCAGTTTCTTTTATTTCTTGCTAGTCTCAACTTTGAATAGAATTAATAGAATTACGAAAGGAAACTTCAAAAAGAAGAGGCTTTATCTAAAACCTTTTAAGGAAGGATGAAGCTGATAGCTGTTCTGTAAAGTCAAGGTAAGCAAGAAGACAGAGGAAGGAGTTTAGCTACTTTAATGCAAAGTACCAAGCGAACAGAAAATAGAAGAAACGACAAACTATAAATAGAAATGTTTCTCCCATTAGGGGTTTTATATATGCCTCAATTATTTGTGTATTGGACTTCTTAGAAAGTAAAATTATTCTAGGTAGAACAAGTTATTTTACTAATGGTTCTAAGGATGGCATTTAAATTAAAGTAAAATTGGACAACAGTATGTTGTGATGTAGAAGGATAAAGTGTTTTTAGCTCTAAAGCTCTGCTTTAGTATCTTCTTTACTTTGCTACCACAATTTTAGATATCAGTACATAGTTTAGTCCATAAATATTAACTTTTTAGGATGGGCTATGAGACATATTTTAAACAATTACATGAATCCCTTTCATGATCCTTTTAAAAATAAGACTAAAATAATACTTTCAGTTTAGTCTTTTACAAAATTTAAGTGTTATTGCAAGAAATTCATTCTCTATTACCATTTTAAGCTTCTTTGTCTCTCTCTTTGCATTATCTCATGAACCCTGGGAAGAAAATGGTGTTCTCCACAGGAATAAACTGCCTGTAATAGTCTACTAGTCCTTGCTTTATGGACTTCATGTAAGTTTATACTTTTCTTGACAAAATCTTCTGTTCCAAGTTATAATTTCTATCTTTTAAAATAGTCATATCACTTTGCCTCTAATAGAGCTTTAAAATTTACTTTCTGGATGTTTTTCCCCTGCTCAGTAACAAGAGCTATCATATTAGAAAAGTCTTTTACAACATATTTGTTCTTGAAAAACATAAGCATCCATCTGACTGCATTCAAAGGGTATGATCATATAGATGAACAAAAGGTCAAAAAATATTTACTTATATTTTATTATTATAACTGCTGCAGAAAAGATTTGATTCTAGTGATAGGCTGTGAGCTTTTCTAGATGGAACATTTGTACAGAAAGTACATTTCATACGTGTCCAATGTTTAATATGGGAGGAAAAAAGGCAACAGGTAAAAACACTGCTTTGATGTATTATGGAATTGCATTCTATTCTTGACTATACAATCCAAGAGCTTTATTTCCTTAGCTGTACAGACGTGCTCATCATAATCTTTTTCAAAGTAAAAAACATTTTCAAAAGATAAAGATTAAATAAAATACGGTTTAAATTCATCATGGAAGTAGAACAATAATCAATTTTTAAAATGCTATAAACACATTAAACACAGGGAAATATTAATGTTACACTTTGAGAAGTCTACAAAACTATGCATTTATGTATATAAAATGATTCAGATCTGTAAAAACAAAACAAAAATCCATAATTAAAAATTTATAGTGAATAAATGTACTAGCTTTTGACTTAGGAAATAACCAGCTTAAGGACCAAGTGAAAATGCTAATGATGATCAAACTCTGGTGTTTTAATTGACATTAGCAGAACTGAAAAATCACTCCATGATACTGTATTGTAATGATCTCTGCTTAAGACAAGTCCAAATCTACTGGTTTCCTTAGAAAGATTAAAAAGTATTGGCAATAACATTTCCCAATGTAGGCTGCAACATTCTATTTAGAATTCTCACCCAAAGTTTATATATAT